>NW_026705601.1:412500-568615 GCF_029867415.1 Vicia villosa
ACAGGCCAAAACATCTTTGAGGCATCTAAAGCAGAACCAAAAGGTGTAGATGCAAGTTCTATCCAGGAAGTCATGTAAGACATTCCAGCTGTCTCCAGGTCCTCCACAGAACACTGCCATCAATTAGGCATTAAACTTATTAGATGAGAAATTGTTGTAATTAATGTATTTTTATAATTATTAATAGTAATTTGTATTTGGTCCATTAGTCAGTCTTTTAGGTTTAGAATAGCCTATATAAACAGATTAGTGCTTGTACATGATTCATAAATTTGAAATATCAAATGTTATTTTTCTACATGGCATTAGAGCTCTCGATTTGGAAGGGCATAGCTTCTGCATATATCCTAACTGCCATCTTTGCAGTTTCTTTTGTGATACTACTTCATTGCAGCCTTTTTGAGATGAGGCTACAATGAAAACAGTCCAAAATTGTTGCAATTAAGGAGACCAAGGATTGACCACAATTAAGGTGGAATTTTCAAAATACCCTTTCTGGTTTGGCCCAACCATGGTTGTCAAAATCGGGTTCTCACTAAAGATCGTTGGGGTATGAAAAAGCGTGAATCGCAAGATCGTAAATCGGATCGTAAGATCCCATCAAATAAACAAAATTATACAAATAACTAAAAAATAACATTAACATAACTTTTTTTAATTAATAATAAACCACTGATGATTAATGAGAGATGAAGAAGGAATGATGACCATTTATAGAAGAAATTGTAGAATAGAATAAATGGTATCATTGAATCATTGAATAGGTGGATATTTTCCAAAATGAAATTTTAATTAACCCTAACTCTCCCCAAAAAAATCAGCCTTGTAGAAAGGGACAATTTCTGGTTTTAAATGCCGAAAACGGCTTGCAGAAAAGGCTGAAACATGTCAGGGAAATTCCATGGGTGGTCTGCCCCTAGCCGCCTTAAGATCTTACGAGTTTCCAACATTTTTCCACAGCGGCGCACAACAAAGATCACCAGAGATGGTGGCGCGGTCGGAGTGCAGTGGTAGATCGTGAAATAGTGGAAGTGGAGATCTATTTCGCAGTTGGAAAATTTGTTCAACCCGCTTCAACCCTACCCGACCCAACGCGCTTGAAGGAAGGCGCCTCGTTTCAGCCTTTTCTGCGACCCGTTTTCAGCATTTAAAGCTAGAAATCGTTCCTTTCTATAAGGCTGATTTTTTGGGGAGAGTTAGGGTTAATTAAAATTTCAATTTGAAAAATATCAACCTATTCAATGATACCATTTATTCTATTCTTCAATTCCTTCTATAAATGGTTATCATTCCTTCATCTCTCATCAGTGTTATCTGAATTCTTCTCTTCTTTATCATACCTCCTACAAAGTTTTTCTCTTTTTTATCATACTTTTTATGGAATTTTGGATGTGGTTTATTATTATTTAAAAAAAATTATGTTAATGTTATTTTTTTTTATTTGTATAATTTTGTTTGTTTGGTGGATCTTACGATCCGATTTACGATCTTACGATTCACGCTTTTTTCATAATCCCAAAGATCTTTAGTGAGATCCCGATTTTGACAACCATGGTACAAACCATTAGAAGGAAGACGGAAAAGAAGGGGTCAGGGGCTAATATTTGGTAGAACTAATCGCAACAGAATATTAGGTGGGCCAATACCTTGATAGGGAAAAAGATCACATCTATAAGAGGGAATAGAGAGGTGTAAAAGTATAAAATGGGTCTTACCACCCACAAGCCAACGCAGCAATAGTTTTCTATTAACAATTAGCATTTATTTGAGATAGAGAAACTCATTATTATATTCATGGCAACTGGATAACTATTTATTAGAATATATCTTTTCTCGAATACTTCTAGTTGTATTATATTATTAATCATTATTCTTTCAATGTTGTAAGAATAACTGACTGAGATAACTGACACGGTTAGCTAGAAATGTTTTTTAGTCTAAAAATACCGATTTCTAACAAAGTCAGAGTTTTAACAATCATTTTCAACTCTCAATACAGATTCAGTTTTACAGTTTCATTGAAATCTAATATACCTTATTAGAGTGAGATATGAGAGAGAAGAGAGAAAAAGCTAAAAGAGAAAAGAGAGAAACAGATTCTGTTATTGCTAAATTGGAAAGGAGCATTATGCTCTATTTATACAAGAGGAGATGAACATTCAAGAGTTGAATCATTCAAGCTCTACAATTAAGGAAGACTTTTCTTATTCTATTAAATTAAGGCTGGACTTAATTATTCTATAGTGCTGATTATTCATATTCTAAGATATAACTCTAATACTCCCCCACAAGCTCAAGGTGGCTGCAAAGGCTGACTTGAGGCAGACAGGTTGAGCTTGCTGCTGAGCTCCATAAATCTTGAACATGAGAGAGGCTTGGTGAGGATGTCAGCCTTCTGGTCAACACCAGGAATGTGGCAGACAGTGAGAGACTTATTAATCACCTTTTCTCTTACAAAAAAGAGGTCAATTTCCATATGCTTTGTTCTTGCATGAAGAACAGGGTTATGAGCCATAGCAACTGTGCTCTGGTTGTCACAATAGATGGTTGGAGTTGTCAAGGGAATTTTTAGTTCAGCTAGCAAAGTTTGAACCCATAAAACTTCAGCTGTGGTGTGAGCCAAGCTGCGATACTCTGCCTCAGCACTAGAACGAGCAACAACAGTTTGCTTTTTGGACCACCAAGAGATCAAATTAGGGCCTAAGTACACAGCTGACCCAGAGGTGGATCTTCTATCATCTGGGTCAGCAGCCCAGTCAGCATCACAATAGGCTTGCAGAGAGAACGGAACAGTGGAGGCAGGAGTGAACAATAAACCAGAGGTGATAGTTCCTTTTAGGTAGCGCAGAATACGCTTGACAGCTAGCCAATGGGACTCCAAGGGGTGTGCCATGAATTGACATACTTTGTTAACAGCATAACAGATTTCTGGCCGTGTAATTGTTGCATACTGCAGGGCCCCTACAATGGACCGGTAGTGGGAGGCATCAGACAAGGCAGCAGACCCTGTTTTGATGAGTTTGGTGGAGGATGCCATAGGAGTAGCAACTGGATTGGAATTCTCCATATCAGTTTTGATTAGCAAGTCCCTTAGGTACTTAGATTGAGTGAGAAGGAGATTTCCATTGGACAATTTCTTCACCTCAAGGCCCAGAAAATAATCCAAGTCACCAAGTTGTTTGAGAGCAAACACATGATTTAATTGTTGAGTAACTTGCTTGATGAGAGGAGGGGAGTTTCCTGTGATGATTATATCATCAACATAAACCAGCATATAAATGACAGCATTGTGATGCTTGTAGATGAAAAGTGAAGTATCACACTTGCTGTTTAGAAAGCCAAAGGATAAAAGAGTGGTTTTGAGTCTTTCAAACCATTGCCTCGGGGCTTGTTTTAGGCCATACAAGGCCTTGTGCAAGTGACAAACCAGAGATGAATTAGGGGCAGTAAATCCAGGGGGTTGCATCATATAGACCTCCTCTTCAAGAATGCCATTCAAAAAGGCATTGTTTATGTCCAACTGCTGCAAAGGCCAATTGTAAGTTAGAGCAAGAGTCAAAATAATTCTAATTGTGACCGGTTTAATAACAGGGGAGAAAGTTTCATTAAAGTCAAATCCATGGACTTGATGGAACCCCTTAGCAACAAGCCTAGCTTTGTACTTATTTACTGTCCCATCAGCATTTTCCTTTACACGAAAAACCCACTTGCAGCCTATTGCTTTCCTGTTAGCAGGCAGTGGTACCAACGACCAAGTGTTGTTCCTTATCAAGGCACCATACTCCTCTTGCATAGCAGCAAACCACTTAGGATCTTGGAGAGCAGTTTTAACACTCTTAGGCTCAGAATTGACAAGAAAAATGGAAGGATTTAGACGAGGTAAGGGTACACCTGATTTAGTTCTAGTAGTCATAGGATGAGTATTGGTGGGGAGAGGCTGAAGGTTAGGATCCCTAGGAGCATAAATAGAGGAGGAGGATAGTGAAGTGGTAGTAGTAGGCTGATTGTTGGCATTTGAAGAGGGTGAAGGAGTAGGATTAGTGCTGGCTGTTTGTGTTATAGGGGTTGCTGACCCAGAGGCAGTAGGTGTGGGGCTGGAATTGGATTGGGAAGAAGAAGAGGAGCGTGAGACAATAGGTGTGGGGCTGGAATTGGATTGAGAAGAAGAAGAGGAGTGTGAGACAATAGGTGTGGGGCTGGAATTGGATTGAGAAGAAGAAGAGGAGTGTGAGGTAGTGGAAGCAGTAGGAACGGGAAAAACATGAGGGAGAGCTTGTGTGTTAAGGGTTACTTTAGATGAGGAGGATGGAATGGTTGATGAGGGGAGAGAAACATTAGAGGAAAAAAGATCATTGTAAGGAAATTTGGACTCGTTGAAAAGAACATCTTTAGAGATGAATATTCTACCACTTGGAGAGAGACATTTGTAACCTTTGTGAGCTGTAGAGTACCCTAGAAAAAGGCACTCGTGGGATCTAAAGTCAAATTTTTGAGAGTTGTATGGGCGAAGGAGAGGAAAACAAGCACACCCAAAGACTTTAAGGAATTTATAGTCAGGATTTTGATTGAAAAGGACAGCATATGGTATATGTTGATTGAGAGACATGGTTGGTAACCTATTTATTAGGTAGACAGCGGTTAAAAAGGCATGGTCCCAAAATTTGAGAGGTAAAGAGGCATGACTCAAGAGGGTTAAACCAAGATCAACAACGTGTCTATGCTTCCTCTCCACTACACCATTTTGGTGATGAGTGTGAGGGCAAACTAGGCGATGAATAATGCCAAGATCAGAAAGAAACTTTGTAAATGGGCGAAATTCACCACCCCAATCAGTTTGGACAGATTTAATAGGAAATCCAAATTGTAATTCAGCCATGACTTTGAATTGTTTAAAGATAGTTAAGGCTTCAGATTTATTTTTGAGCAAATAGATCCAAGTAAATCTGGTGTATGCATCAACAAAGGTGATGTAGTAGGTAAAGTTTTGGGAGGATTTGACTGGGGCAGGACCCCATAGGTCACTGAAAATTAATTCAAGAGGAGAGTGATATTGAGTTTGTGACTGAGGGGAGTGCAGCCTATGTGCCTTTCCCATACAGCAGGCAGAACAAAAGATAGATTCAGCTTTATTAGAATAAGGAATATTACATTGAGCTAAAACAAGTCTCATAGTATTAGAATTTGGATGACCAAGGCGTAAATGCCAAGTATGTTGAGAATTATATGAGTTATTAGCTGATACATTTTGATTAGAAACTGAAACCCTATCACTAGTGCTGGAATCAGATCTTGAAACATGAGCATTAGAGTCTAAGGTGAGACATGAGACTTGACTTGTTGAAGGAGACTTAAGAAGCTGAAGATGGGAAAATTGGTACAGGCCATCACTTCCTACACGACCTTGGAGCAGAATTTCATTGGTAGCCTGAGATTTGACATAGCACATATCAGCATGAAACTCAAAGAAAACTCTATTATCAAGACAGAATTTGCTGACACTTATCAGGTTCTTTGTAATAGAAGGAACAAGCAGTAAATTATGAAGAGCTAATGGAGTGTTAGGTTTAGAATGAGAAGGAAAATAAGAAGAGCCTGAAGAGTGAATGTGCAAACCTTGACCGTTACCAATGAAGATCTGATCAGGACCTTCAAAAGGTGTGGTTTGCTGTATGTTTTGAGAGGCATTGGTAACATGATAAGAAGCTCCTGAGTCTGGGAACCAGGCACTGCTTGGAACTGAAGTTGTGTTAGCAATCATAGCATTGGGAGTGATATGTGACTGAGGAACAGGGAGAGGGGCAAGTCTTGGTTGATAGCTTGGGCGTGACCGAGTGTTAACCATGGGCTGAGCAAACTGAGGTCCACCAATTGGTTGATACGGATAGAAATTTTGTAGGTTCATTGTTTGAAAATCAGCAGGTATGTTAGGTTGAAATTGTTGATTGAACCTATGATAGCAGTTTGCAGCAAGATGACCATATTTGAAGCAAACTTGACATTGAATGTTGCTGAACCTACCTCTCCCACGGCCGCGTCCACCACCACGGCCAGCTGCACGGCCTCCTCTTGAATAGGTTGGAGTAAAGGTTGAATTCACAGCTTGTTCATTGTTCTTGTTATTCGAGTTATCAGTTTCAGGTTGAGAATTGGCTTGAGTGAGATTCACTGAGGCAGCCACCTCCATTTGTGAGTGTTTCTTATACTTGTTGAATCTCATCTCATGAGCAAGAAGAAGAGCTTCAACTTCTTCAAGTTCTACTGAATCAAACTTGCTTTCAATAACTGAAATAACAGAGGCAAAGTCTTGAGGAAGACCTTCAAGAATCACATCAATGTGTTGCTGATCTGGAACTGGATCTCCTACTGAAGCAAGCGCGTCAACAAGAGCTTTGATGCGAACCAGATAATCACCAACAGATTTGTCTTCAAGTGTTGTAGATCTGAGTTCCGCTCGTAGTTGTCTTGCTTTCGCACGTGTAAGCTTTTGAAAATGCGCAAGAATACGTTCCCAGAGCTCGTAGGAATGAACGCATCCAAGAACACGTGAAAGAATTGAAGGTGAAAGCGTGGATTGAAGCCACGTCATAAGCCACTGATCTTGCGTAATCCAGGTGCGATACGCAGGGTTCTCACGAGCAGCGGCACGATCTTCATCAGTCAGGTATCGATTCGGTATGTCACGAAGGTAAAGGTAGTTTTGAAGATTGTTCGCGTTAACGAAAGGATCTACTTGTTGGCGCCAAAGTAGGAAATTCTTCTCATCAAGTTTTTCTGTGATTTTGAGTTGGAAGGACATAGATGTTGGGGTGGCTGGAGCTGTAGTTACTGGAATCGCTGCCATGGATAGAACCGAAGCTCTGATACCATATTAGAGTGAGATATGAGAGAGAAGAGAGAAAAAGCTAAAAGAGAAAAGAGAGAAACAGATTCTGTTATTGCTAAATTGGAAAGGAGCATTATGCTCTATTTATACAAGAGGAGATGAACATTCAAGAGTTGAATCATTCAAGCTCTACAATTAAGGAAGACTTTTCTTATTCTATTAAATTAAGGCTGGACTTAATTATTCTATAGTGCTGATTATTCATATTCTAAGATATAACTCTAATATACCTGAACAAGGAGACTCCAAACTCTCTCAGAACATTGCAAAACCTCTTCATTTGTTTCCAATAGTAAATTCTGAAAGACAATTCTAAGGGTATCTCCAAATATAGAAGAGGGCCAAAATGAAGTACTAGAAAGCTCAGACATGCTTCTCTTATATCCAGCTTCAAGTAGCCTTTCCTGAAAATGAAAAAATTTGGTTAAGCCTACCATTGCATTTCTTTAAAAAACTATATTGTGACTAAGTTACAAGGAATGCTATAATTACCAGAGTTCGTATTGCTGAATAACGGACAGATGTGATACTATGCCTCATAAAGGGCCACAAACGCGGAGCCAGAGCTGAAAGTACAAAAGGATTTTCTTCCACGTCATCACCACAAGCACCAGCTCCATTTTCAATTTCCTTGTCTTCCAATTTAAAAACTTTATACATCTTTGGGACCATCTCTTCATGAGAGTAGATCTCTGCAAGCAGATTCATTACACTGCCAACAGATAAATGACTTGTTAATTTGTCTAATATAACATGCAAAGGTTTGGTGCTTTTGGTCTCTACAAGATACAAAGCATGCCAAAAAAACCAAAAAATCTGTCTGATATTTTAAAACCCCTCTATTCCCTGAACATTCTCTAAACTAAAATAAGGTACTGAAATTCAGTTACTTCGAAGTTTATATTAAAAAAAGATGACAAAGTTGAACTACTATTACAAAGCATAAGAATGCATCACATTTAACCAGCAACCATTGATATGTCATCAGTTCAAAGGAAGATTTTCAAAAACAATCGAGCAAGAGCAATAAGAAAAGTAGGATCATATTAAATAAGTTTCTCTATAACTAAATTTCACTAAAAAAGAGATTGTAGAAATATTGGGTTAAACTATTTATTATTATTAATTAAATATTATATTTTATAATAGCAGTTATACTTATAGCACTTATTGTGTAAGTATTATGTAATGAGAAGTTATTAAGTTAGCTATGTATTGTGTATGAATAAAAGGGAAACTGCAGGCTGATGTGGGTTATCATGCAAAAATTAGCTAGTAGTTAATCAGGTGGGAGAGAACCATGCTCTTGGAAATTGGTAGGAACAGCGTAACGTATATTTTTTTTTGTGTAACATTTCCATCCTGTTCAAGTGTAAATTTGTATGAATTATCTCTGATTGGGAACCTTTCTTCAGAGATTATTCAATAATAAATTAATAATTATTCAATAATACAACAACAACCAAAAAATTTCCCACTGAGTGGGATCAGCTATATGGATCAAACTGCGGCATAACATTTTATCAAAAATCATGCTTTTATCCAACTCATTAATCTCGAAATCATTGTTATGCTTTCTCTTACAATTTTTCTAGGTTTTCCTCCACCTCTAGTGGTTTGAGTACCCTCCATTTGATCTCTTTTTCTTATTACTGAATTCACATGTCTTCTCTCTACATGCCCAAACCACCTAAGTCGAATTCCCACCATCTTTTAAACTACTCAACAATAAACAATAATTATTTAATAAATATATCAATTGTTACCAGTTTCTATCATATTGCAATCCTAGTCAAATAGAAATTTTGAATAGCAAATTGATTAGTAGAATGGGATATCACAATCGCAACCAAAAAACAGTGTTGTTGATTCTGGATAGTGGAGGTAGAGGTTTGATCAAATTCTACTTTGTTATATAGCACTGTTATTTGACAACATTGGTCATATTGTGGGAAATAGTGGTTTGCTCAAATTCCTCTATTCTATAGCCACTATTTGACAACACTACAAAAATGGAACACAGTGATAGATCCTCACAAAATCTGACCCAAGAACTTGCCAATTTTTAGAGTTGGGGCTATATCCATTACAGGTGCCACGGGAGATGCTAACAAAATAAAGCTAAGAAACTATATTTACTTTTTAATACCCTGATGTCAAATCTGGCATCCAACTTAGTTTAAGGTAATACATTGGTTAGACAACTGCAGATATCCATTAACACCTGTGCAAAGATGTTTGTGTGACAATTGGCTGAGTCAATAACTATACTCACCATATGACGTTTGGGGAAACTAAATCTTTTTTGTAGTTCATACTGCTTGATTTAGTTTAATCATGAAGCATAACATGATAAAAAAAACATTTTATCATTTGTTTAGGACATTTTGACAACAAACTGAGTGCCCGGACACAATGCTAAAATTTCAGTAGTTTCATTTAGCGATGACCAAAATGCTATCACCGACTAATTTTGCTTCCATTAATTACCATTGTACCATGAATAAAATAAGATATGAAAGCAAATGTTCATCAACATGAAGCATGGAAAACTAAGCAGACAAGTAATTTCATTTACAAAAAATTTAGCCTGTAAAATACCTGCTAGTGGACGGACTTAAATCATCCAAATCAAGCAATATATCCCATAATAGCATCACAATTGAATGTAGTGTTTGACCCTGCAAAGCAACAATTGCAGCTGCAGCTGGTATTAAAGCATCAGCAGCAACTGCTCGGACATCATCATCGGGGTCCTCCAACCCAGATTTACATGCAGGAAGAACACGTCCAAGCAAATCGGAAAGCATCTCCTGTGTCAGTAAAAGACACATTAGAGTAATAGGAGGAAAAAAACACATTAAGAAAAGACTATGCTTCCATATATGGAACTATAAATGACAGACTAGCTAAATTGAATCTCAATTTTCCAATACCTGATACTGTCATGAAGCACAGGAAACAGAAATACACAACTACTAGAAAAGAGAGCCGGAACAATAAATGATAACACAAGTTAAGATTTTGATTTCAAAGATCGGATTGTTTTCTTAGTTTCGGTCACTTTCCTTCATTTTCTCTGACTCATTATTCTCAAACTATATATCACATGTCGAGAAGCAAAGGAAACAGAAATAATACAACTACTCGAAAAAAGAATTTCCTAGAAATAACTTCTGCTGTACAGATGAAAATCTAACACTTCATATGAGACCTGTACTAAATTGTTTCTGTATCCAATGTATGGATGCATATGATTCAAATATCTTACACAAAACTAAGGCCAAAAGGAATGTGCATAAGTAACTAATAACTATATGCCTCAACTATCAAATATTAGACATAGTATAACCTAAAACAGAAGTGGCAGCAAATAGATATGCACCTGCCGCACAGCAACCAAATATTTGATACCCAGAAGACTGCCATGACGAATCTCCCATTCTGGACTACACTGAACAAAAGGCAACGGCAGAAGCATAAAGATTAAAAACTAATATAAGTCAAAGAACTCAAACCAAAACCCATTATAAAAGAAACTGTTGGCATGGGAAGGAAACGGACGAGGGAAAATCAGAACAGTTTATGCATATTAAAGCATTGCTCACATTTAAAAAAGAAATTGCGCCATTAAATAATGTTTACCTGCATTTTCAACAATATGTTCAATGTTTCATTTACTAGTGCTGCATGCATATATTTAAATGCAGCCCCCAATGCCTGTGCACAGGTTTCACGCACTGGCGCAACAACCTGATCAGATACATAATCTCCAAAGCTGAAATAAAATAACCAGACATTATCAAAAATAATAGTTGCTGCAGAAAGACAGTGTCACGGTATCACATTGAAAATAATAGCCAATTGTAAGAACAGACAAAAGAAATTTGTGAATAGGTGGCACCAAGGTTCAGAAGGATCTAGTTCGTTTATTAGAAGATATACAGAACAAAATATCATACCGGTCAAGTGACAATACACACAAAAAGCGTATGACACAGTCATGAAGAAAGTCGCAGTTTCGAAGCCATGAATTTCTAGCCACTTTGACGGAGTTCATCAGCTCGCAATTCTGAGGGAGATTTCTCAGCATATTAGGGTTTTCAGAGAGAATCTTTTGGTCATCAGAATAACCTTTCTGGTCTGCTATATTAGCAGGTTCCTTGCGTGCGTCATGTAAATCATCATAGTGAGTTTCCACATTCATGTCAACAGAACTACCATCAAATTTCCCATTTCCATAGTCCAGAGGTACAGTGCATCCATGTGTTTCAGAACTAATTATGTTTTCAGTATCACCTCCGTTACTGCAAACCATCACGCTATCCATAGATGTTGATAAAGAGACATCTTCAAGTTTTGGCTTCTTCAAGTTCAAGACACAATCATCTGCTGAAACTTGCATATTTAAATCAATATCCCTTTCTCTCTTCAACATATTTGATGTATTTTTGTTTTCTAATTCCACAAATGAGGTCCCACCCAAGGGTGGGTCGTGTTTCAACACTCCAGCAGAAGCACCTTGGTGTGTTAAAATCTCTCTCAATGCCATCACGCTACCATGCCGTACCTCCCAAACTAACAACAGCATTTAAAATAATCATTCAGAGAACATTATAAAATGAATGTGAAACTCACATCTAACTATATATCCCACATTCTTCAAATTTTACAAAATATGACAATTGGGATAAAATGTTTACCAGGATCAAACATATCAATAATAAGTTGCTCGACAAATGTACTGAAAGGCCATTGTCCATCTTCTTCATGCTCAAATCCGTATTCGTCATGATTAACTTGTGTGAATGCCTATATAAAGTGACAACGAAATCGATCTGAATTATGGCTTTATGATTGCAGATGGAAATTGAATAAATTTACATTGCAATAATTTTAAGGTCGAGATAGCATTTCTTTATTGCTTACAAGAATGTGCCAATCAAATTGATAATAATATTAATAATTAATAATAACAGATAACTGCTACCAGCAATGACTAATACCAACTATAATCCAGTGTTGACAATGGCGGATGGTGCGGTCCATGGCGGAGAACCAAAATCCCACCATGCAGGCCGATTTGCGTCACCATTATAGCGGATTATGGCAGAAAAACCCGCAATATCAGTCAATATTTATCATTGCGGTGACCCCAAAAAAGCCATGTATATCTGCCATAGCGCTACCATGACGGATATTTGATAACACTGCTATAATAGTGCAACCGAATAAGTGTGTAATAGTAAAGACATGCCAGTAAAACAGAATAATACCTTACTATAATTTACCGAATCAGGACACGTGCCTTTTGAAGTCAAATTTTGAGTGCCTGAAGCCTCTGTTCCATCTTCGCACCAGCTCTTCGCTTGGTCCTTTGAGGTATTTTTTGCTTTGCGCTTTAAAAGATTCAGTTCTCTAGCACTCGGCCACTTTGATTTGACACTAGGAACCATATTTGCAACCATTTTCTGAATGTTATGTACAGAACAAGATGTAAAAACTTTATGATCTGTGCCATTGAGATACGAGTCTGATTTGTGTGCCAAAAGATCTTCATCTCTTATTACATCATTGATATCCATAAATTGTTCGCAGACATCTAAACCTACATTGACAGAAAAGGATTTCTGAAATCAGCAACACATAAACTTTGTTGAGTTAGGATAAGTTTTAGCAGAGAGAAAAAAAAAAAGAGTAGTTCTCTAATATAGATTTCTTTTGGAATGTTCTTTTATAAGCTAATCAAGGCGCATGACTCCTCTACTATGAAGCACAGACTCCGACACGGACACCGGGACACGACACGACACGGACACTCCGACACCGATAATGTTGAAAACATAGGACACTGACACCGCTACATATAAGCTAATATTTGAGTTTCATTTATCCATATATTGATCAAAATTAATGTCTGTTGATAACATTGTTTCAATATATGTTTAACTCTTTTAGATGTGTGTGAGATTTGTCCAAAAAATATATAAATGTGTGTTGAAGCAAAGAAATAAAACAAATTTTTGTTTGAAATATTTGTCTGAGTTGTCGGGACACTGATTAAAAGAGTGTCGAAACAAAGAAAAAAACCATTTTTTAGGGGACACTTGTCTGACTTTTCTAACACTTGTTTGACTTTTCCGACACGTGTCGTACGGGTGTCATACAAGTGTCGGACACCGACGCGTGTCGGACACCGCGACACGCCTACTCCTAGAGGTGTCCGTGCTTCACAGCTCCTCTATGATGAACACATGAAAATCCCTTTTTGTCCTTGTGTGGTACATCAGTAGAAAGAGCACCCAAGAATTCGGATGCCACAACGGCTACTCTTTTGACTTCCCATAATACAGGGCCATTTGACTTTCATATAACACAGTCTTGCTTTCTTGCCACCATAGCATATAGTCAGGTGCTGAACAAGTGTCCAGTTATATCAACTAGAGTGGATACTAAGGAAGTCATAAATGTTTAGCAATCCCAGACATTAAGATATCATAACATGAAACTATGTACTAACCCAAACGGCGTCGGAGATTTTGCTTTTGGCGAACCAAACGCTCCCTTGGGTTCTTTATATTATCGCTTCCAATATCGTACTCCTGAAATGGAACACGCCATAAATAGTCTGTGCAATAAACACATGCAATCAAAAGATGTGAAAACTTCAAAAGCAATTCATAGCTCTTTCATTATACAATGTATGAAGCACAAAAACCAGTTTATGAACAAGAATTGCAAAGTCAGAACAAATTCAACTGACCCATTCAAATCTACTACCAATTTGGCCTTATAAAGTATAGACAAAATTCAGCTCTAATACAAGTTTGAAGTTTCAGTTTTAAGAAATAGGCCAAACTACTGTTCTAACAAGATGGTATTTACTAGACATTAAAATTATGTATTTACTAGGAGCCAAGGAAAGTTCTGGAAAAAACATTTGTTTATTCTACACATGGAACGCTTGTACATACTGCATAGAATTTAGAACTTAATGTAAATTAAATCATTAACCCCAAAAGTATCCTAATCCATAGTGCCCTAGAACAGATGATTATGTTAAAAATAATCACTATGAAAATGAATGGAAATTGTGGGTGCAGTATGCAAGACTCTTTGGTGTTGAACAACATGTGCTGTTCTTTGGAGCTCAATCATTTTCTTTGAGAATCAATCTATATCACAATCAAGTCTAGCTAGATCAATAGTTAGGAGGAAGAACATGAATTAGCACATTAAAAGTTTTAAAAAGGTGGATATTAGGATTATTCCGGTCTAAGTCTAGATATGTTCTTTCAATTTTAAATTGATTTTTTTTCCCGTGTTTCTTTGTTTATCCAATCTTTCTACCTTAGACCTAGAAATTAGAATAAAGATCTTATTCAACCTCAATGGTTATTTGATATAATATTGTGCTATGCAGCATACATGTTTTGTCAAAAGAATTTAGTTGTTCTCTCCCAGACAATACTTCGGCCTGCTTTAAAGCTGCTAAGACTCTTTACGAAGAGAGAAAAACAGTTGATATGTAACTTTCGCATATGCAAGATTACAAGCTCAACAAATCAGAAATATTTAGTTAGTTTAATATGAGTATTTTGACTTCAAAAAATTCGGCCTGCTTTAAAGCTGCTAAGTCTCTTTACGAAGAGAGAAAAACAGTTGATATGTAACTTTCGCATATGCAAGATTACAAGCTCAACAAATCAGAAATATTTAGTTAGTTTAATATGAGTATTTTGACTTCAAAAAAAAATGTAAAAAGGTTAAGACTGTAACAAGAAATTTTTACCTGCCCTCCTGATGCTAATAAAGCTCCAAATTCAAGCACCTTATTCAAATCAAAACTGTCAAGGGGCAAAATTCATTACGTAAGTATTTCAAAAGTTATGTTCAACGTAATAAAGAAGGGGGGAAACTATTCCCAAACAATAGGAAACAATGACTTGAAGTTCATGGTGAACTCTCGATGTGTTTTACTTTAGAACAGCTTCTTGTGGTTCATTATAAAGGTTTGGTAAAAAAAATAAGGAACAATAACACAGTGGCAGTGTTCACTTCATGCAATTTTGTATGCATAAACTTTGAGCATGAAGCTGAAAATTTCAAAGGTTCTCTTTACCCTTGAACCTATTATGTAAATGATTGTTTATACTTCGCTTTGGTTATCTAATCCCCTATGCAGGGGATTAGACAGCCCTGTACTGCATTGCTAATTTTTTTATGTTACTGGCTTTATATATTTTCTAGTTCGAAAGATCGAAATGTACTTTTTATGGGAAAAGCTCAAATAATCATTTGATTGAACAACCTTCTAAATGAGCTTCCTGTAATTTTGGCTTGTAAATAAGGCCATGCACACAGATCCTCAACACTGCATGATATCCCGCTCTCAGACATTTTTGTTACAACAGAAGCAATAAGTTCATTCAAGCTTAAGTGCTTAACATTCTCAGCAATAGACCCAATTGCATGAGCCGCTGCAACTCTTGTATCCCATTTTTTACTGCGCAGATATTGAGAAACCTGGAGATCAATAGAACAGGTTGTTAAAATCAATTTGATAAATGATGATTCACACACTTTAAATGTACAAAATAAGAAAAGAAAAACAGCCATTATTATTTAATATTGGTTTTTAAAAACATTCAACATATTGTCAAATTTACAAAAACAAATTATGTCAAGAGATTAAAATATTATATGTGGCTAAACTTTAGCACACCCTTATTACAAAAGAGGATAGTCGAACTTCATTTTAAACATTTATACCAAGAATAGGAGTATCAAGTAATCATTAAGCTTTTCAATCTCCATTACTTCAATAAAGGACTATGTCGTTAGTCTTGGATAGCGACGCAGAGCGGCTGACCTCGGTACTAGAATAGAAATGTCGCATGTAGCGGGATAGCTGCTATTCTAATATTTATCCGCAAACACTGCAACTGTCGAACGCGGGCAGACCAGCAAAAAGCGTCGCACTAGAGGTCATTTCTGTTTCGCGATTGCAGTGGTATTAACAACATAGATGATAGATGAAGTGGCTATATTACCATGTCAAGGAACTAACCGGAGTAACCACTCCAAAAGGTTGTAATAGTAGAGGCTGCTGGCTGAAAATTGGTTTTGATGTCGAAACAACTTAGAAAGAGAGAAAGGTGAAAGAGTACGACTTCATTACCAATTTTGTCTTCTCGGCCAGGGTATTTAGCATAATTGGCATACAAAGAAGATAGTACATATGTATGATAAGATATTGCAAGTTTGCAACAAAAGCAAGATGAACATAACATTGGAAAACCCAATACCTTCTTAAGAAGACTGGTCAAGTCTTGAGGGTGCAACTTCGCAATCTCCCCTATCTGTCGGGCAGCAGTCAACCTTGTTGCTTGGGTTGATCCAGCTTTAAAGATTCGGTTAAAGAAAAGTCAAAAAAGAAATATAGAATAAGTTGAGTAAACAAGAAAAATATGGAGGATACTGTCCAAGAGAGTAAGCAAGCGCTGAAGCCTGGATGACTGTTGGGCCATAACAAATCATTCCAAATGCTTTGTATCTCACTTTGCCTTCAGTATTAAGTACCAACTATCAAATATGCTTTCCAACAAACGCATTCAGAAATACTTTTTGGCAACCAATACAGTGCATAAATAGACCTCTAAGCCTTTAAATAATCTGCATCTACATAAAAGTCACTGTTAAATAAGATAAATGTTATCCAAGACATATAAACTACTTCAGTAACATCAAGCCAGACACGCTGCTATGACACCTAAGATTAGACGTGCTTTTACAATATGCCCAGGAAAAGCCAATCATTTATTTGCTACTCCCCTAATAAAAAAACAACGCCAACTTGAAAGTGATACTAAATAGAAATAACAAAATAGACATAACAAATGACATAATGGAAAGAAGCATGATTCAAAACTCCGCACAGCTCTTTCTTCTCATGAGTATTTTATTGTAGATAACTGCTGCTCATTTCTCTTCCCTGTTTGGTGTTCTAAGGCAGTAACTGTCAGATATGGATAAAATTAGGATTATTTTAATTTATTAAGATTAGGATCAAGATAGTAGTTAAAATCGAGATTTTACGCAAAACCGGAAAGGAGGAATAAAATTGTAAACCTTGCATTCGTAACACTAATTGTAAGATTATACCAAAATTAATATAACTCATGTATATGCATGGAAATTCGTATATGCATATAAAATTGCACAAGTAAGACAAAGAAGTCAAAAAATAAAGTCTTTTAAACTCATATAAGTCACAAACAACAACTAAAATTAGTATTAAAAAACAAGAACACCTAATTGTCAATCTCTTCTAGATGTGGCATATCATGACACAACCCTCATCTTCAAAGGACACTATTACTCTTGTTTCTAGAGCTAAGGACAGGAGAGTAAGCAGCAGCAGACTCCTCGCCAGTAGCAGCGTGAGAATTTGAAGCCACTTGGTTAAAAACAAAAACAAAGAAAAACGGAAAAACATTGATCGTAAGGGAGAATAAGGATGAGACGGGTGAGGGAGAACTGCACAAAGACAGAAAAAAGAGAAAGGGTGGAAAGGAAAAATTGGGCTAAACAGAAACAGAGGTCGCAGGGGACAAAGATCCCACAGTCTGTTTAACTAATAATTAAAGGTCACCCTTTTTTTCAAAAATTGAGGAAAAGATAAATTTATATTAATTCAAGTGGCACTTATGGCCATTGTACAACCGTCTCCGAAGGGATTTGATCTCGGCACCATGAGGCACCCCTGTTTTTAATTATAATTAATAGGCACTTAAAAGATCCTATTTCCAAAACAAGATTTTATATGACCAGCATGCATAAACACCTCTTCTGACCTATGAGCAGTAAATGGGTCTTCTTCTGACCTGCCTGAAGAAAAATATTAATTCCCTAACCCTAGCTTGCGAGCCACGCGACCACCAAAGATCGCAGATCATACGGTACAGCGATTAACCGTGATGATTCCACACGATTTCACCAAAATCCAGTTTAGTATATACTCTTAATCGCTGAGGGCAAGCACAATCAGAAAATCATGTAATCATACGATACAAATCGGAATTATGTATTCTTTTTAAATTTCAATTAATTAGAAATGCTGATTAGGATTAGGATTATTTTATCTCTTAAATTTGAATTTGAAGTTTCTTTATATAGATTAAGATTCTGCATATAATAATCTTTAACGGTAATATAGTTTAATTAGTATTCCCTCCATTATCTATAACCTTTAAAAAGGAAGATTGCTATTGGGGTAAAGAAGTCAGAAATCAATTTAGAAAAAATTGTTTGACTTGGAGGAACACTGCGCTGTCAATGACGGGTCTGCTTCTTACTTTCACCATAGGGAGTCCGCTTCTTACTTTCACCATAGGTCTAAAGAAAATTTTCGACACGCCTAAACTTGTGACTCGATCCTAGGCTGGGACCATTACAACTTGTAAAATCATATCTAGTAAAGAAACTTTAAATTCAAATTTAAGGGATATAAAATACTTCTATTCTTAATCAGCAATCCTAATAAGTGTTGTCGATGGCGGAGAGCCAAAATCCCGCCATACCGGCTGCTTTGCGATGCCGTTATAGCGTATTACGGCAGAATAACTTGCAATATCGACTGATATTTACCATTAGGGCGAGTTCAAAAACCGCCACGTATATTTGCCATAGCGCCACCATTGCAGATTTTTAAGAGTCCCACATTAGATATGACCTGAACATGTGCTTAAAAGCGGAGGCAATCCTCACTCTACAAGCCGGTTTTGTAGGGTTGAGTTAAGTCCAACCCACACATTCTAAGACGGATATTTGATAACATTGATCCTGATTAATCAAAAATTAAAAAGATAATATAATCCTAATCCTAAAAAAATAAAATAGTACTTAATTTTCATTCATATCACCTACTCGTGGTAAAATATGCTTAAGGTTCTCAGTTAACATCAAGAGTCTGTGAAGAAAAACAGACAAAGAAACTTGGGTGATTCGATCTATAGATGACTATGAGCTATTAGAGTGATTGTTGTTAGTATAAAGGATATACTTGTAAACTGCCAGCTGTAGCTTATCTGTAGATGACTGACAGCTGTAGTCTATCTGTAGGTGACCTGCTATTGCAGGTCACACTAGGTGCTACTATAAATGCATCTTGTAAAGATTGTTGTAACTAACTTTTCACAGAATGAAAAACAGTTACACTGTAATGAAGAGTTCAGTTTCTACTTTCAATATGGTATCAGATTAGCTTCATCGTTCCATGGCATCACCGTCTTCATCGGGATCGCCTCACTCTTCCGCTAACGTCGTTACTCCGCCGTCTTCTCCGGTGGCCATGTCTACTTCCGACGATCTTCGTCGTTTTTAATTTTCGCTCAAAATCGCACACAAATTGGATGAAAAGAACTTTCATCTGGGGCGACAACAGGTAGAACCCTACATCAACGCGCACAACCTCACGGATCTGGTGGTTTGCACTCGGATTCCTCCACAATTTCTCACCGACGACGACCGTCGCACCGGTAAGATCAACGCTGACTACTCCTTTTGGCTTCAGAAAGATCAGCTTCTTCTTTCATGGCTTCAATCGACTCTTTCGAGTGAGATCCTCTCTCGTGTTCTTGGATGCACTCATTCGCATCAGCTTTGGGATCGTCTTTTCAATTACTTTCAGCGTCAAACACGTGCTCGAGCTCGTCAGCTTCGTGTTGAACTACGTGCCCTAACTCTTGATAATCAATCTATTTCTGATTATCTTCTTCGCATTCGTACGATTGTGGATGCCTTGGCTTCAATTGGAGATCCTGTGCCAAGTACTCACCACATTGATGTGATCCTTGAAGGTCTTCCTAGTGATTATGCATCTGTTGTGTCTGTAGTTGAAAGTAAGTTTGGCGAAATGGATCTGGATGAAGTAGAGATTCTCTTACTTGCACATGAACTCAGACTCAACAAATTTAAGAAGCAATCAACACCTGATCTTGTTTCTCTCAATTTGACTCATGCTCCACAACAGGCTCCTCCTACTGAAGCTACCACTGGTGATAGTACTGAGTCCTCCCCTGCTTCTCATGCTCCTCAGAACACTGAGCCTGATTACTCCACCTTTAGAGGTGGCAGATCAAATAGAGGTCGTGGTGGCAGAGGAAGAGGTGGTAGACACTCTAATGTGCAGTGTCAAGTGTGCTCTAAGGTTGGCCACTCTGCTCTCAATTGCTGGCACAGGTACAATCAGCAGTTTCAGCCTTCCACCTACAGTGGTGCTCCCTACACAGCTACACCTTGGCATCAACCTCAAGTTGCCTTTACTCAAGTCCCTGCTCATGTCTGGACTAGGCCTGTTGCTTCACAGTCTAAACCTGCAGTTGCCTATGCTCCTCCAGGTGCCTATGTCACTGCTGCTACTCCAAGTGCCTATGTCACTGCTGCTACTCCAAGTGCCTATGTCACTGCAGCTCCTCCAAGTGCCTTTGTGACTGTAGCTCCTCAAACTGCCTCTGCATCTTGGTATCCTGACTCAGGAGCCTCTTACCATGTCACCAATGATGCCTCTAACCTTCAGCAAGCTATTCCTCTTGAAGGTCATGAGCAGATATATATTGGAAACGGCCAAGGTCTCACTATTAACTCTACAGGTTCTAGTCAGTTTTTATCACAGAAACACACACCTCTTGTGCTCAAAAATCTTTTACATGTGCCTTCCATTACTAAAAATCTCATTAGTGTCAGTCAATTTTGTCGTGACAACAATGTTTATTTCCTATTCACAGCTGATACGTGTTATGTCAAATGTCAGGTGTCTAATGTTGTTCTGCTGGTTGGCAAAGTTGGGTCAGATGGTCTTTATGAGTTTCCTCTGCTTGGTGTCTCCAAAGCTGCTAAGTTTCCTGTTTCTGTGAATAAATCTGTACCTACTGTTAACAATGTCAGTAGTAGTTCTAGTTTACCTAATGTTTGGCACCTAAGACTTGGCCATCCTAATGTCAATACATTGAAATTGGTCCTTCAAAGTTGTAACATTCCTTATAGTAATAAAACTCATGATATTTTTTGTTCAGCTTGTTGTCTTGGTAAATCTCACAGATTACACTCACCTATGTCACACACCACCTATAACACTCCCCTTGAATTAATTTTTTGTGACTTGTGGGGCCCCTCACCACAACCCTCCACACAGGGGTTCACTTATTATATATCCTTTGTGGATGCATTCTCTAAGTTCACTTGGCTATACTTGCTAAAATCCAAATCTGAGGCTATCCATGTATTCAAACAGTTCAAAGCACTTGTTGAGCTACAGTTAGGCAAGTCTATTAAAGCTGTTCAAACAGATTGGGGAGGTGAATTCAGGCCATTCAGCAAATACCTTGCTGAGTTGGGAATTGTTCATAGAGTTATTTGTCCTCATACACATCATCAAAATGGGGTTGTTGAGAGGAAACATAGGCATATTGTGGATCTTGGTCTCACCCTTCTAAGTCAAGCCTCTCTCCCACTCACCTATTGGGACTATGCCTTTTCCACTGCAGTCTACTTGATAAATAGACTTCCTTCCTCCTCTATTAAGTTTCAAGTCCCCTATTTTTTGCTATTTCATCTCATGCCTGACTACAAATTTTTGAAAGTTTTTGGATGTGCTTGTTTCCCTCTATTGAGGCCTTACAATGCCCATAAGCTAGAGCTTAGATCCAGAGAATGCTTATTTTTGGGATATTCTACATCTCACAAAGGTTATAGATGTCTATCCCCTTGTGGAAGACTCTATATCTCTAAAGATGTTCTTTTTCATGAGGCAAGATTTCCTTACATGGACCTTTTTTCTTCTTCTTCTTCTAAACCTCCTAATACCTCAGTTCCTAAATCTCCCTCCATTACTCCTCTTTCCTCTATTTTACCTTCCTCAACTTTGCCTACTCCTATCCCTCTTACTGCTGTTCCCTTTTCCCCTTTAGCTACTTCTCCTCCAAGTGGCTCAGTTTCATTAAATCAATCTACCCCTTCACCATCTATACCTCCTGATTCAGCAGTCTCTGCTGACTCTTCTTCATCTACTTCCAGTGCTTCTTCCCACTCTATACCTCCTAATGCTGCACCTGTGGTTTCTAAACCTATTAATGCACATCCTATGACAACTAGGGCCAAGGCTGGTTTTGTTCAGCCCAGGTTACAGCCTACTCTTTTACTCACTCATACTGAACCGAAGTCAATTAAGCAGGCTCTATCTGACTCTAACTGGAAACAAGCTATGCAGTCAGAATTTGATGCCCTCTGCAAAAATAATACTTGGTCTCTGGTTTCCCTGCCCCCTAACAGAAAATCCATAGGGTGTAAGTGGGTTTTTCGTGTGAAAGAAAACCCTGATGGATCAGTTAACAAATATAACGCTCGCCTTGTAGCAAAAGGCTTTCATCAGCAACAAGGGCATGACTTCAATGAGACATTCTCTCCAGTTGTGAAGCCTATCACTATTAGGCTCATTCTGACTGTAGCCCTCACTCACAACTGGTCAATACAGCAACTTGATGTCAACAATGCCTTTTTAAATGGCTTGCTTCATGAAGAGGTTTACATGGACCAGCCTCAAGGTTTCACTGCCTCTGACCCCTCTCTAGTGTGTAAACTTCACAAGGCTCTTTATGGCCTAAAACAGGCTCCTAGGCAATGGTTTGAGAGACTTCAGGCAGCCTTGCTTCACCTCCAATTCATTCCCAGCAAGTGTGATCCTTCCTTGTTTATTTTCTCTTCAAAAGGACACACTGTGTATTTGTTGGTGTATGTTGATGACATAATCATCACTGGCAATGATCCTTCTCTTCTCAAAATACTTATTGACAAGCTCAATTCTGCCTTCTCTCTCAAGCATCTTGGTGCCCTTGATTACTTTCTAGGCATTGAAGTCAAAAGAACCTCTCAAGGGTCTATGCTTCTCACTCAAACCAAATATATTAGAGATCTTCTTCAAAGAACTCATATGGCTGAATCCAGTGCAGTAAATTCCCCTATGCAGGCTTCATGTAAACTCACTAAACTTGGTTCTCCTGCCCTGCCTGATCCATTTATGTATAGGTCAGTAGTTGGTGCCCTTCAATATGTCACCATTACTAGGCCTGAAATAGCCTATGCAGTCAATAAGGTCTGCCAATTTATGTCACATCCCTTGGAGACTCACTGGGTTGCAGTTAAAAGGATACTCAGGTACCTCAAGGGCACCCTTCATTTTGGGCTTCATCTATCTCCTTACTCCCCTCAGAAACCTCCTGCACTCCAGGTTTATTGTGATGCTGACTGGGCCTCTGATCCTGATGATAGAAGAAGTACATCAGGGGCTGCAGTCTACTTTGGTGGCAACTTGGTGTCCTGGTGGTCAAGGAAACAGCCTGTAGTTGCCAGATCCAGCACTGAGGCAGAATATAGGAGCTTAGCTCAGGCCACTGCTGATTTACTTTGGCTCCAAACTCTATTGCTTGAGCTTTGTATTCCTACTCAGAAGCCTGTTGTTCTTTGTGATAATCAGTCTGCCGTTCTTCTTGCTCACAATCCAATCATGCACTCCAGGACTAAACATATGGAGATTGATCTGTTTTTTGTCAGGGAGAAGGTTCTGGCTAAGCAGATTATGGTTGTGCACATTCCTGGAGTAGCACAGATTGCTGATGTGCTTACCAAACCTCTATCCTCAGCCAAGTTTCTTGAGCTGCGACACAAACTCAGGGTTGTCACCTCCCCATGAGTTTGTGGGGGGGGGTATTAGAGTGATTGTTGTTAGTATAAAGGATATACTTGTAAACTGCCAGCTGTAGCTTATCTGTAGATGACTGACAGCTGTAGTCTATCTGTAGGTGACCTGCTATTGCAGGTCACACTAGGTGCTACTATAAATGCATCTTGTAAAGATTGTTGTAACTAACTTTTCACAGAATGAAAAACAGTTACACTGTAATGAAGAGTTCAGTTTCTACTTTCAATATGAGCCGATATCCCCAAGCAAGATAGAGGGAAATTTTATTATGATCAATAAAGATAACAAGGAAATGAGTAGCCACTCAATACTAATCTCCACAAAAATTGAGTCATTATTATTGCTGAAATTTAGTATGTTGAACAACCTAACTACTGATTTTACAATTTATAATGCATATACTTGCATGTATGTCGATAGACTCAGGTTATGCTACACATTTTTCAGGTCAGATCACTTATGCCATGCGTCTATAAACGCAAGGTTACTCCAAAATTAAAATCGTACACACCCAGCATATGTATATATACACATATGTGCATTGGGTATTCATTGATAGGCACACCGGGTGCATACCAAAAATACCTTTAGAAAAACATTGGGCCACGAGGGTATTTTTTTTGGGTACTACGCCTTTACCCCTGTCTGTTAAATGAATTCCTTGATCCTTTTGTTGATAACATTGATACATTACCCCCTGTTATTACTAAATTATACCCTATGTTATGATATCTAAATATCCTTGTATTTCTCTGGATACATTTCTTGACTCATTTCTCATTTGCAATACAGTAAATTAGAAAATTTTCTAGTCAGTAATGGCATAACCAAACACTATATTAAGGAATATATCTAGTGCAAAGATTATTATAAATTTAAGTAACTAAGATTCTAATCTATAAAGCAATTTAGCAACAATTTGTGAGAGATGTTCTAATCTAACACAATTCATATTCAAGTCTTCTATTCAAAGAATTCAAAATAGTTTTCTTCCCAAATCTGTGTCTTCAAACAGTTTGGTCAATTTTGCCTAAAACTCAATTATCAGAACTATAGTAACATATTATTTGTTAGATTTTAGAAAAGTCCCGTACCACATATAAGAAAAGTTCCGTACCCCAAATTAATTTTTCTCTTGTATTAACCCCGAGAGGTTGGCCTATTCGTGAAGACTTGGGTCCTGAGAGTGTGCCCATCTCAAGGTCTCAGGTATGAATCCTGCTAGCCTAACAATTCGTGTGTAGGGTCAATCCATGCAAAGCTTTGCTCTGGCTTTAAATGGGGTCTCCGCATGGGGGGCGGTGGGATTGGTCCACTTGAATTAGTCGGTTAAGGTCAGATACCAAGCTTTCAAAACAAAATCTCTCATATGCACTCCCCATCATTTCATGAATGATGCACAAATAATCTAGATTGCTCCTTTGGCTATCTATATTCTTTAAATTTTTTATTTTAGCATAACATCTTACCCATTTCATCAGTAGTATAGGAAATAAAACTCTTCTTCCCAATTCAATTTCCCTAGCTGCATTAATTGGTTGTTTAACGCTGAAAACCGACTAATTCCATAACTAGAGAAACATTACATTCTATAGCACAAAATTCAGCAATCCAGAACTAGTAAAACAGAATTACAAACACATGCATAGCTAGGAAAAACCTAAAACAATACAGATTGCAAAACGGAAATCAAAAATTGAAAAACCAAATAAACATTTACTTTTGATTCGTATTATTTTACACCGCATAACTACAATTCCAAATAATGTGAAATTCAAAACATCGATGTAAAATCGAGCGAAATACGATAGCAATTAACGATTCTGAGATTCGAAAACAGAATGCAGATGGCAGTCAAGAGTAGATCATGCGGTACACGGGGAAAGCATTAAGAGAAATTTAAGAGAATGAGAAACAAGCCTGTGGTTTCGGTAGAGCCTGTTCGGCGGTGAAGATTGGTGCCGGAGAGGGAAAAATCGCCGGCGGGAACGAGGCGGCAGAGTGTGTGAGTCGATAGAGAGTTTCCGTCGATTGCTAGGGATTAGTCCAGAGAAAACGATAGAGAAAAAAGTGTGTGTTTCTTTTTATAATTTTTATTTTTATTTTTATGTATTGTTTTTGTCAATAATAATAATAATAATAATAATAATAGTAATAATAATAATAACTAGTACTTAAGACCCGTGCGAGGCACGGGTTAAATATTTTGTAAATAAAAAAATATTTTAAAAATACTTATAATTTAAAAAATTTACTTATAGTAAAATTATTATTGTATAGATAAAATGTCATGATATTATAAATAATACGATTTTTCCCGACCATCATACTTTTTTAACTAAATCCATAAAAATTAAGAATATTCTTAATTGCTCAAACTATTGTTATAAACTATTTGAAAAGCATAAACATTAGTTGTCTAGTCTGATACTTTCCCGTGTTAGAAATATTCTGTGAGGACAACAAAGTTACACATCCTTTAATGTATTAGCCGGTATAAAAGAAAAAAAGAGAAAAAAATATTTAATTATATGAAAAAGACATAAATGTCCTTCTATGCATTAAATTAATTAAATGATAATCTTGATAAATAAATTATTTGATTTCATTTTTAACTTTTTAATGTTACATAATATTTCTTAGTTAAGAGTTTATAAATGTTATTGTAAATAATTATTTCTTAATTAATAAATTATATTTTGTATATAATTTTAAAAAAATTAAATTATTTGTAATTCTTATAAAATAATAATGTTATCCCATTAACATTTTAAAAACAACACGTTGAATTCATATTCATGAAAACAATTATCATAAATTCAAATAGACGTAGACTTCATCCATTTATATCTCTCTCTTACTTATTTTTTCTATAAATTCAAATAGAGCGTAGACTTCATCCATTTATATCTCTCTCTTACTTATTTTTTCTATTCCAATCTAAACACACTCTAAATCATTTCAACGACCATCAAGCATTTGTTTCCTTTAAAAAAAAATTTACTTAGACCCGTGCGAGGCACGGGTAAAATATTTTCTAAGTAAAAAAACTATTTTAAAAACACTTATAATTTACAAATTTTAACTATAGTAAGATTACTATTGTATATATAAAATGTTATTGTTATTAATAGTATACATAAAAAAATTATTTACCTAATTTTTTGTAAATTATAAAATAATTTGGCCATTTCTAATTTATTAATCAAAAGATAAAAGGGGAAAGGGCGCTCAGGTTCTAAAAAGACTGATTATGATTTTATTATTTATTTTTAAAGGAAAACTAAATCCAAAGCTATTATTATTTATTAATCAGTAATTAAAATTTATCAACTAAATTAAATTAAATGAATAACAAATAAAATAAAAACTATCCTATAAAAAGGGAAGGAGCGCCTCATTCCTTCAAATATTTTTTTAAAATTTGTTTTAACTAAATTTAAATTTTATTTAAAACAACAAATAATCTAAAAAAGATTTAATTTTTATTTTATTTCAAAATAATAAAAAACAAACTTAACAAAAAAAAAAACAACCGTCCATGGTAAAAAAAATTATTTTATCCAATTATTATTTAATTAATGAATATCCACAACTAAATAAAAATCAAATTAAAATAAAAACGAAAAAAAATTAAATCTGCAAAATATAAAAGAGTTACATGACTTCATTTTTAATTAAGATCTTATTTAATTAGTTAAAAAAAGACCAATTAAAAAACAAAGACCAAATCAAAAGTTATTTTATTAAATTCTAAACATTTCCTATTTTTATTTTATTTTTTATTTTTTTGTCTATAAGTATTATATTATCAAGCAGTATGATTATTAGTATTATTGTTTGTTATTATTTACTATTTTCTCTATAAAAAATACATTAATCGATAGTTGCTTAATCAACCGTAATTGGTGTATGTAATAATGATGATATTACTTGTGTGTTTCAATAAATCTATTTATTTTTTTGAAATGAAGAGAGATTGTGTGAGTTATATTTTGGAAAAATTAAAATTGTTAAAACAAATAAAATACTGGTAGACATGTAAAATATGTTTATTCTCCCATCATAATTATCTCATGTTTTTTCATAAATTAATAAAATAAATGATGCTTAATTGACTAAATCAATTTTGATAGAAACAAAATGATATTGTCATCTTCAGATTTAATTTCACCATTTATAAACTTATGGTATTGTTTTTTTCTTGTTCATATTAAAATACAACATAAAGTATTAATTTATCTTTAGTTTATAACTTCAACTAATTTGGACTTTTTAGGTCTTTTACGAATAATATATTTATTTTATAGTAAAATAGAACAATTTTAAAAAATATACTCTATTTTATTTGAATTGCATATGCCTAAAGTTAAAATAAAATATATCGTAAATATTATATAATTTATTTTAATATTTTACAAATAAGGGAATTAATTCTAGTAGAGATAAAATATACACTTACTTATCTTATAATAATTACCCATAATACTTTCAAATATTTTTTTAAAAGATAATTTTATTTTTTTTTGCAGTTTTTAAGTCTTTTACCAATAATAATATAGTTATTTTATAATCAACAATATAATTATTTATTAAAAATATATTATTTTATAATCATGTTGTCTAATTATTTATTAAAGAATATAATTTGTTAATTTTTTTTAAGTTACCAAAAAAATTATTTAGTCTTTAAATATATAATATCAATTAAGAAATTAAAATGATGTTTAAAGTTGATCGATATGAAATAAATAAATATGATCTTATTTTAAAGATGACCTCCATAGAAATAATTATGATTTTTTGGGTAAAAATAAAAGCATTAATTTTTTTATTTGGTAGTGAATATTTTAATAATATTAAATTATGAGTAAACATAATAAATAAGAGATCAATTTGATTATATCTTTAGTTAAATAAAATTCTATATATGATCCATTATATTATAATCAATTGATAATTTTATTATATATTAATTATTAGCTGATTTATTTATTATAAGTTCATAATATTTTATTTCTTTTTCATAAACGGAATCAATTTTATTCAAGGAGTTCGTGTCTCTAATTCTCCACTTAATTTGATTTCTTACTAATTTCTAATTTAAACTATCAACTGATTATTTTGATATAACAAAAAATGCAATATATAGATAGATATATTATATATTTACATAATATTTACTATATTTATATTTATATGATTATATATACATATAAAATAGTGTTTATACTTGATACTTGATATAATTGACAGTCAAATTGGCAATAATATTTGTAGGGAATAATATATTATTAGAAGATAAAGATATGCTATATTTTACAATTTTAATATCACCGTAAAAAAAAAATCAATAATGGTTATCCAAAAGCAATTGAGTAATAAGAGAGAGTTTGGGAATTCTAAATTTTTTCCACAATATATATCAAGAAATTAAGATCCCATTCACGGATCATAAGGAATCAAATTCATCCTCAATATGTAAATATTATCACCAATATATATTCCTTTAATAAAAAAAATTAAAAAATGCATCCTAAGTTATAATTGTTGTTGAAGTTTTCTTTCCTATTACTCATGTATGATGAGTATTACGCACTTTCTTTCCTATACAATTATGTACAGTATAAACCATCTTAATGAATACCAAAAAAAAAATAAAAATATCCTCAGACAATTGTTCAGAAGTATATCTAAGTTTGTTTCATTCCACTGTTACAAATACAGCACTAATCAAAATGCAGCAATACAATAACTTTTTGGGCTAACACCTGAATTTTTCTGATTCAAATAACAAAAATCTACTGCAGCAAACACAAATGACAAATAAGTTAAGTTGCAACATTTTAAAACTTTGAAAGACAGTAATTTGCATTGCAAAATTACCACAATATCAAATAGAATGTAATAAAACCCTCCTGTCATAAAACATCAACAAACCAAAAATCAAATTCTCCCCTCAAACAACCTTCAATCAAATTCTCCTCTCAAACAACCTTCAATCAAACAACAAACGTGTGCACAAAACTGTCCCAACAATCACGACATCATTCATATGAACCTTCCATTAACAATAGTTATAACACTAACCATTATCTTGTAAATTCAAAAATCAACAATTTTTTAGGCAAATATAACATAAATCACAACCAGTGAAAGAAAGAATCAAGAACATAAGAAGCAAATCCACACTTGAATCCGAAACCACACATCACCAAATTTGATCCTACCCTTGCGTTTCCGGGACACCACAGACCACTACTAAGAACCGCAACTGGACTCTCTCAAGCGCCGCGACCCCATCGCAACAACCACGACGCGCCAACCGCAAGCCGCCTCGACATCCACCTCCAACCCTCACGACACCACCGTCGTTTGCCCTCCATACGGTAATTGCTTCATGTGTTTTAATTATTTGTGTTGTTCTTCTCTTGTTTGTCGGCATGATGAGAGGAAAAGAAAAGAGGAATCTTAATTTTGATAGAAAGCAGTGTGAAATGGGAGAAGAAATTGTGTGAAATGTGAGAAGAAATTATTGCTATTTATATAATTGAAATTATCAGAAATCAACATAAATCAATTACCTGGGAAACATAAAGTATTGATGAGCAGCAATTGAATTCGCCTCTTGAAATTCCCATTGATGATGTGAATTTGAAATCAGGGTTTGGAAAAAGGAAAAAATTGAATTGGCACAGAAGATAGGTGTAGTGCCGTGGAAGAGGAAAAATTAACTCGTTGAGGGAGAAAAAGTGTGTTGACTGTTTGTATTTCAATATTAATTTCTTTGGTCTTCCCCGTATCCTTCCATATAAAAAGTAATTATTTTTTACGTGTATCAAGAATCCCTCACTATCCTTCAATTAATAAATAAAATAAAAAACTTAAATAATCAATAAACAATTCATTATTTTTTAAATAAAAGATTTCCTTTTTTAGAAAGTTTGTAAAACATGAGAATTGATGTGAGCATGACACTTGTCAAAATTGCCCAAAAACTCATCTTGCTTTATTATTATGTATGATAATAATAATAATAATAATAATAATAATAATAATAATAATAATAATAATAATAAAATAACAATAATAATAAATAAAATGGGTCATGTACCGTCAATCAATCAACACCATGTATCTAATTAAAATATTCTTTTATTTAAGAAAAACTTTTAAAAAATGATTCTCTGTTGGATGACAACGTAAAATTATTTTACACGCACTACCTTTTAACTCATAATAATAAGAAAAAATATATATACACCGACTGAGAGTATAAAATAATTTTACAACGTCAACCAATTAGGACTATGTTAAGTGTCAAGTCACATTGTTATTTTTAAAAAAGTTATGTGACATGACGATGAATCTCAATTGAATGATATTGTAAAATTACAATCCATGCACTACCTTTAACCTCTAATAATAATAATAAAATAATAATAATAATAAATTTTGTTGATAAAAATAAATATAATAATAATAATTTTGTTGATAAAAATAATTATGATAATAATTTAGTCGAAATAAAATAAAGCATATTAATTGTAATAACCATCGTCGTTATTATTATTATTATTATTATTATTATTATTATATTATTATTATTATTATTATTATTATAATAATAATAATAATAATAATAATAATAATAATAATAATAATAATAATTGTTATGAGTAATAGTAAATAGATGTGGATGTTCATTTTCCCCAATCTTTCTATATTCCTTAACTCCTATAAATTAAGTTCCTAACTTTTGTGTATTCCTTGAGTTAATGGTTTTTATTGGTCATGTACTATAAATATGGATCATGTTGCAATGTTAAGGTAACTTGAAAGAAGATGATAATACAATATTACTTTTTCTCTCATTCATCTCTCCTTCATCTCTATATTGTTTTGGTTAATTTCATAACACGTTATCAGCATACTTTACAACGCGAGTGATGATATAGCCAGGTTCTACGTTATTTTTCTAATCTTAATATATTTGAACCAATATAATACAATTCATGTTTTTGTTACTTTTTTTTTCCTTCATATAAATATGTTTATTTTTTATATATATTTTGTAGAGAAATTGATTTACCTTGTACAATAATATTAGATTTCTTTGATCATTCTTGTTAAATTCCGGAAGAATTTAACATTAAGGCATTTCTATATGTTTGCCTGAAATTGAATTTTAACACATAAAAGTGTTAATTTAATATTCAAGCATCCTTGAAGGATTGCACAAAGAATAATTTTTCTCCACCGTTGTTTATGGAAATAGTTTGTGATGTGATATTTGTAGAACTAAAGATTAATATTTAACTATCTCCAAATTATTGTTCAAAGATTGAGTTTAATCGATTATTGTGTTTATCAATAATTGATAAATTCCAGAAGAATTCAACGTTCAATCACCTTTAAAAGGCCGCATCTATAATATTATTGAATCCTAGAAGGATTATAAATATTATTATTTTTATTAGTAAAAGATTTGTGATTGAGTTCCTGAAGAACTACAAAATGTGATTGAGTTCCTGAAGAACTATAAAAAAAATTGTTATTGAGTTCCTGAAGAACTACAAAAAAAAACCTCTCTTAAAAAAATTGTGATTGAGTTCCTGAAGGGTTTTATTTTAGCTTCCTAGAAGGATTATGCAAATAATTGTTTCTTTTTATCACTACGAAGATCATTTGTGATATATAATTCCAGAAGAGTTAAAGTTTTAAAATAAGGATTTCTCACATCTTAAAATGTTGTATCTATAATACAAATGATCATTATATTGATGAATCCCAGAAGGATTGCATCTATACTGATAACATATCCGAGAAGGATTGCATATGTTGTGTTAAAAATTTGAAAAATGATTGCATCACCTATATTATCAAAATCTAGATGGATTAGATCAATAATAGTGAAGTATTCCAGAAGGATTTCACAAAGAAATTTGTGTGTTTCGATGTAAAAAAAACTTATAATGTACTCATAAAATGTTTGTCATTTCAGAAGAATGACATGAGTGGCTCTAACACATCCCAGAAGGATAACTATATTTTTGGATTATTTTCTAACATCTGACTATGTTAAAAACTTATTAAATTTGTTAATTAAATTTGTTAGAGTATAAATTATTTCATAATTAGAATTATAAATCTATATATTTCATCTATATATACGATGATATAATTTTAGTGATATGATTTTGTATGATTTTGATAATTATATGATAATATGTTCATATGCATGTGTATGATTAAAATGTTAAATCATGATATATTATTAGGATGATCAATGTTTGCCGATACAATTTCTTTATTCACATTATTTCTAAATATTGATATTTTAACAAGAGAATTAAAACATTGCAATCTATTAACGAATATATCAATAGACTAAAGTTGCTACATATTTTAAAGTTGTTATAATAGTGCTTAGATTTCTCATATAAATTTTAATTATACTATTCTTTTCTTTTTACAAGTATAGTGTATGGGTGAAATTTGTTAGTCCATCTTAAAGGCACACGAAAGTAATCTCATATTTTGATAAAGTCGAGATTCGAATGAACTTTAATCCTTTATATTTTCTTTTTGTGTGTTCTCTTTATGTTTTGCCAAATATTTTTTCGTCATAGATAATTCACATGAATTATATTGGAGGTATTGAATATCTTTGTATTACACAAATGAATTTGGACATAAAATGTATAATAGAAAAGCTATCGGCTTTTCCCTCGGGCTTGTACTACACTTATATTAGTACAATTTAAGTACATGTCATTGTAAACCATTAGTTTACAAATTACACTTAAATGTATTGTTGGTAAAACCGGTTGGGTCATCTCGGATTTAATATGATGCGAATAATTTGTATTGAAGAACCAGGAGTTTTTTCAATCCAGTCAATTTTTATGTGTTTCTAAAGGAAAATAAAAATTTGAGAAATTACGATTTTATGACATTAATTGTTGCATCGACTAAAATATCATGCATATGTCTCTACTCACAACCAGAAGTTTGTGAAATTATTTTCTCAACTAATTAGACTAAGATTTTGTTTTCTGGATTTTTTTTAAAAAAATTCATGTATAAGTATCACATATATTATTAAAATTGATATTGAATATACATATAATATATGTTCATAAAAAGAAAATAGACCCGAAGATCCTTTCTTTAGACGTCTAAAGTTAATTATATGGTTGATACTTATGAGATCATCAATTCTAAATTATATATTTGAAACACCCAAAGTATGATATTAAGATATTTATTCGCATTAAGCCAACAAGATACTATATCTTAGTCCTCCCTAATTTATTCTAATACTTCTCATATTTGTGAACATTTGGATGTGTTGTGTATATTTCAATTGCTCCAATATAATACATTAAGATGAGTCGTGAAAGAATATTGGAAAAATATAATTACTCTCAATTTTGAGGATATAATTTGAGAAAATAATCAAATACTTGATTGCATTCCAGTATGTTGATTATCACTTGATAAATTAATTTTCCCAATATTAGAGGGAGGGAATAAGCAGCTGAAATCATGAACAAGAAGTTCAAATGAACAGATGAAATCATGAACAAGAAGTTCAAAGGAACAATTTAAAATGCATTGGTGTCTTGATCCTCGTACAAATCAATATGAACAAAAAGTTCAAAATATTATTCATTTGCAAAGTTTATGAAATAAATTATCAGCTGATAATACTCCACTCAAAGTGGATTCTCATATTGGATAATATAATATTGCAATTGAGATGTTGCGGCGCCTGAAGCGTGGTATGAAAGTCGGTTCCAATGTTAAAAGTCCTCTACTAAGAAAAGAAACTAAAGATGACCCAAGTGAGGATATGAAAATGCTAAGAGCACTTTGACCTAATTTAATTTTCAGTTCCAGAAGAAAAAATCAAGTACTTGAAATATGAAATAAAGAGATCTCAATAAATTATGTCCATGGATGAAATGGAATGGAACCGAAATTGAGATAACCAAATAAAGTCAATATTGACAATGTCGTTGTATACAATATAGCGCTAAAAGTGATCAAAGATAAAGAGGATCATGAGTCAAAGTCTATTAAAGATTATAGACTAAGTAAGAATTGGCATAAATAAATAAATTCAGTTGAAGAATTAAACTTACTTTACAAGTAACTCACTTTTGGACCTGTAGTCCGAACACCTCAAGGTGTGAAACTAATGTGATATAAATGAGTTTTTGTGAAAAAGAAAAATAAGAATGATATAAAGTTTGATTTATTGCTCAATGATTTTCACAAAGACCTAAGATTGATTTTGATAAAAACATATTCACGTTGTAACTCGGTTTTTCGCGAACTGACTCCTTGCTCTTTTTTGTTTTTGATTTTTTTTTTGCAAGAGTCGCCACCGACTTTTATTTTATCCAAATAGGAAAGGCATAAAAGAACAGGAAAGGCCTTTTGACAGATTTTGGGTTCGGGAGGTTGGTTATACAAAGGGAAGGTTTTAAGCACCCTTTGTATCCATGGTTATCCATGGGCTCTTAATTGCTTAGCTCACTTTTGTTTAAATGCTTTATTGATTTGAAAATAGAAGAAGTGGATATGGACAATAGGTCACATAGGTCTTTGAAGAGTTTCACCGGGAATAATGCCCTTCAAATACCAAATGAAAGTTTTTGGAAATAGATGAGAAGTTTTGAAAACACGTTGTTTGTAAATGAAAGGTGTTTGAGCAAGCAATTAGGAGTTACCTACTCTCAATTTATAAGATCTTTCCTATGCATTTAATACTTTTCTTAAATGATGGTATAATTAAAAAAAAAGTAATAAGAGGGAAAACCATAGAGGTGCAAGTGTGCAAAGTGCTTTTTTTTTTTAAGTTTTATCTTGATTATTAATGTTTTAGCTCAAAGGTAAAAATATGGTCCAAGTGGACAAAAGGAAGATGACGGAAGCATAAACAATGTGTCCAAACGGACAAAAAAAATAGCGGAAGCATAAATAATATGTCCAAATGGACAAAGAGAAAATAGCGGAAACATAAATAATATGTCCAAATGGACAAAAAAAAATAGCGGAAACATAAATAATATGTCCAAATGGACAAAGAGAAAATGACATAAACATAAATAATACGTCCAAATGGACAAAGAGAAAATAACAGAAACATAAATAATACGTCCAAATGGACAAAAAGAAAATAACAGAAACATAAATAATACGTCCAAATGGACAAAGAGAAAATAACAGAAACATAAATAATACGTCCAAATGGACAAAGAGAAAATAACATAATCATAAATAATACGTCCAAATGGACAAAGAGAAAATAACATAATCATAAATAATACGAATGATAAAATAAAGCATAAAATAAGAAATATAAAGAACAATATAATAAAATGCGGAAATTAAAGTCAATTGTTAGTATGTTAGCACGCGGATCATCTTGAAGCTAGTCAAGTATATCCACGATGTTAGTGAAGATCGATGGTGAGTGAATGATGATCTCGGATTTAAAGTTAATGAAAATTTATCAGAAGCTTGAAAGAATCATAGCGACTACACGATAAATTTCTAAAAGTCTTAAATCAACTGCATACAATCTCTGCCATATTTGATCTTTTATTCCAATTCGGGACAAAGAAAAAGATAAGAAATAATATCAAATAATATACAAAAATAAACCTGAAATTGTGAAAAATTTACACAATAATAAGAGAGATATTTTGAAAGTATAATTAGGTTAAGAGAAAATAAAATGACAAAATCTTAAATCTAAAAAAAATTAAACCTAATTCATTTTTTTTGTGATTTTTTTTTGGAATTGATTTTAAGTTAATTAACAAGCTAATTAAACAAATAATTATACAAATAATTAAACTTGACAAGAAAAATAAATCTAGTTATGTATAAAATTAGTATATAATATATAAACCTAATTTAACAAAATAAAATATTTTTTTCGAATTTTTTGATAGGTTAGAAATAATTAAAAAAAAGCAAATACATAAATAATTACTAATTAATTAAGCAAAATAAATTAACTATGAATAAAAATAAAATATTTTTATGTCAAATATTAGATTATAAAAATATAAACCTAAATCTAAAAGGAAAATATTTTTGGAGTTTTTATTTTATTGGTTGAAAATAATTAAAAAGCAATATTTACATAATTACTAATTAATTAAGCAAAATAAATTAATTATGAAAAGAAATAAAATGTTTTTATGTTAAAAATTAAATAAACATTTTATCAACTTAAAACTAAAATTAAAACTTTTTTTTTTTTGAGAAATTGAAAATATGCATAAATATGGAGTTTTTAATTCATGAACTCATAACACTACTACATATTAAAAACTACATTGTACTTACTCTATGATGTCCCAAGAGTGGAATAGAGTGATTGAAATTGATTGAAGGTGGCTATTTGAATGAGCCTTGATTTTTACAAGTTTATTGAAACTTTTGAAAAATATAAAACTCTTAAGCTATGGCTTTGTCGTTGTTGTTATGCTCTCCTTGTTCCTCCTATTTTTTTTTTGCTCTCCTTGAATGAAGAAAATGAAGCTCTATTTATAGGCAAAGAGTTTGATCTTGGAGGTCAAACAAGTTGGAATTGTCATGATTAATTTTGTGGAAAAAGAATGGAATATTCTTTTATGCTAGGTTAAAAACTTAACCATGGTTTAATCACTCAAGTATTATTCTCTTCAATCTTGCAATATTGTCTTTAAGAATCTTGAATGGTCATCGCTTGCATCACATGAAGCTTCCTTGCATTATCCTTGAATTATCTCACTTTAATTAAACTTTAAATGAATAAAATTCAATTAAAAATGAAATAAAAATATCATGAATCATGGATATGTTGTGAATGCCTTTAATCATATGAGAATCAAGAGTGAATCAAAAAATAATTGGCCTTTTTGAAAAAGAATCAAATTTTGGTCATTACTTGTTTCATGCATTTTTCCAAAAAAGGTGAACTTCATCAAGGCATATCTCCCTCAAATTTGATCCTATGAAAGTGTTCTTGTACTTTTTGGAAAGCCCAAGATGTCCTCTACAAGCCAATTTGGAAGCTTTTTTGCATTTGGAGAAGTTATCTTAATGATATGGGCTTTGACAAAAAACAGCTTTTTGTTGACTTTCAAAATGACCTGTAATGTTTTGGCTTATATCTCTTATGCGGAAGCATTTCTTGACCTCGGGCCCAACATCAAAGTTGTAGAGAATTTAATTTCCTTGAGAATGAGCTTTGGTTGTAATTTTTCTGATAAATTATGAGAGAGTTATGGTCGGTCAAAGTTCAGTTGACTTTTAGGTAAAAAACCCTAATTTTGAAACTTGGAGTTTTGTTGATTTCTGAACTTTTCTTGATGAATTATGATAAATCCTTGATGAATTGATGAATATTACTTCCAATGATTGATGTTGACCAAAAATCTTGATTTTTGACTGCAGTTGACTTTTTTTCGATGAACCGCGGTTTTGCGATCTTTCAATGAATCAAGGTCTTCTCCTCCATTAAATGACATGAATTGAATATAATGTTTATTTGAAGGCCTTTGAATCATGAGAGAATGATGAACCTCTTGTGGGCCTCAAAACCCTAATTTCTTCAGCTTTCTTTTGATCATTCTCCTGTTTTTGACACACAAGCAACAAACTTTTTTTTTATATTTTTTTTAGTAAATAAAAATATGCATGATGATAAATGATAATGATAATGATCACGATACTTAGAAAAATGATGGGATCTCAGAGGTCAAAAATTGGGGTGCAACAGATGCCCCTATTTAAGTTTCTTCTATCCGGAGATGTGAAGATTGGAAACCTTCGTTTCGACGTGATTGAAGAGACTTAAATATATATAAAAACACAATTTTTGAACCTGAGATGCAATGTAATGCTTATGATTATGAATGCATATGATTTCCACGAGATGGAAACAGGACACCACAGGGGAGAAGTAAACAGACTCCGTTGGGGAAAAGGTGTGCGTCATCCAGGAATAGAATCGGACTTCACAAAAGAAAGAAACAGTCAACAGAAGCTTTCAAGAGTAAAACGTGAAAGGAACTTTGGACAGGAAATCAACAGAGACGTTCAAAAAGAAAAATCTCTTGAACCCACATCAAAAATAATTCAAGAGTAAAACATGAATGAATTTGGAAAGGAATATAAATTGACAGAGGCATTCAAGAGTAAAACCATGATTGAACATCATCATAGGCAATCAAGACTAAAACATGATTGAATAGTATCAAAAGAAATCAAGAGTAAACCATGATTGGATAACATCATAGGCAATCAAGACTAAAACATGATTGAATAGTATCAAAAGCAATCAAGAGTAAAACATGATTGGATAACATCATAGGCAATCAAGACTAAAACATGATTGGACATCAAAAGAAATCAAGAGTAAACCATGATTAGATAACATCAAAGGCCATCAAGAGTAAAACATGATTGAGACACCAACCGAGAGTAAAGCACGATCAAATAGCATCGAGAGTAAAACATGATCGGATATAAATAAAGATCAATCAAGAGTAAAGCGTGATTGAATAATATTAAAGGTTAATGCCAAGTGAGTTGGACTTCGATCTCAAGGTAAGATGTTGATAACAACAAGACTTGGAAAAATATAAATGAGCATGAATTTGTTTTTATGCATGATGTTAAATTTTTCTATGCATGATGAATGCTCAATGAAATGTAGTTATTTATGACAACTGAGATTGACTCTTCTGTGAGGCAAGATTGGAGCTTTGATTCCTCAACACGTGAACTCTAAAAAATCCGCTTGGAAAGAAGATGCTTGAACAAACTTCTTGTCACACTGATAAGAGTATCAAACAAATGATCCTTTGAGAAGGACTGATAAATTGTGCTTGGGGATTGCTGAAGAAGATTGCCCCTGATTGAATAATTGTTGCAAGTTAACTGATCATGGCTTCAGTTGAACTATGTTGGGGATGAACTGATCACGGATTCAACTCTTGAAATGAATGTTGGGAAGACTTGTCGCAGTATACATCTTGAAGAGGATATTCTGATCAACAAATCTTGATTAAACATCTGAACAACAGGATCTTGAAGTAATGTGCCCTTGACAGGATGACTGATCAAGTTTCTCGACTGTTTGAACTTCCTAGAAGATGAGTGCTTACCTGCAAATAAAATGTTCATTCAAGAATGGTAATTTTAATGCAATGCTCAAAACATATTTTTGAAATCAAAGTCACTTTTATATGATGTTATATATGTGTAAAGCAAATGGAATCACTGGTCAAAACATAAAGGTTAAGACAATCAACGTGAAAGATAAAGCAAAGATATGGTATCAACATAAATGATTGGTAAATCTCTTGGGAGTCAGCTTACGCAACCTTGTTGTAGTATGCTTTCTAAATAAACCTTGCTTCAATTAGGGCTTTTGAAGGTTGTAACAAGGTCAGGTTCACGGTTTAAAAAACAAAAGATATAAGGCTCAAAATTTTTGTAACCCACCCCGTCTTCGTGATGATCTTCAGTCCTAAACTCAGTTAATTCAGAATATGCATTCAGGTTCCAAGAGACTTCTGGAATTTTACCTGTTGTAATGATGAAAGTTCACAAGCCAAGAAAACTTATAGATGGCAGTCACCTCTTCCTTTTGATAGTCACAACATTTTGTGGTTCAAGAATTTATTGACTTATCTCTCCTTTTTTCCTTCTTTTGATATCCCTAACTTTTGCCTGAACTGTTTATTTTGAACTTATAGTCAGCGGGATGCCTTATTTTTTGCCTAAGTCATTTTTTGATTTTGACTTAGCAGGCTTTTCGTTGATTTTCTTTTTTGATACTTTTTTAGAAAGATAGTGACTATCCTGCTTAATGATTATAATGACCCATCATTGGCTTTTGATTGGCATCTCTGACACTTCTTTGATGTATGTGGAGGAAAGCTTGTGATTGAAACACTTGTTGGAAGGAGTACTGAATGATTCTCTTGAAAGTGAATGCACATCCAAATTAACTGGGAACTACCCTGCCCCGGGTTAAAATGTGGGTTATTTCGTACAAAAAGAAACACCAACTTCTAGGCTCAAAGGGGTTGACGCGGGATTAACTTCCTTATTTCTCCAGTGTTTAGGAGTTGAAGGAATGCCTGTACATCGTCAACAAAGTTTTATTTTAAAGCATACTAATGCGACTTGGATATTTCGTTTTCATCATCCTCCCTCCAATCTTTGCATAAAACACAAGTTTGATAGAGAAAGCAAAATAGAATATTTTTTTTTTGTAAAAGAAGCATAAACATAGACATAGTAGATGAAAACGAATTCAAACATACGATGCTCATTTCATTAAAACTAACATTCAGGAATAAACAAAGTTTAAAAGCAAACAAAACAACTAAGGAAATGCAAACAGTAGGGAAACATGGCCTAGTGACTAATCAATGACGAGGATGAGCTGTCCTGTCTTGATACACTGGCTTTAGGGAGATAATTGTCTCTGACCCATTTTCAGCCATTCTGATTCGGCAAAGGATTAGTGACAACATTGGGACCAACATTCTTAAAAGATAACATCTTTGATCTAATCAACTCTTGAACTCTGGCCTTCAAAGGGAAACATCTTTCTAAATCATGGCCCGCTGCCCCCTTGATGGAAAGGACAACGAAGATCAGACCTAAAACCTTCTGGAAGAGGATTCCGAGGAGGAGGCATAGATCTTGTTGTGATCAACCCTTTATGAACCAATGCAGGATACAATTCAGTATAAGTCATAGGGATGGGGTCAAAGTCAACCCTATTACGAATCTGATTTTGGTTAGCAACCTCAGGTCGAGGAGCTTGAACTCGCACAGGAGCAACAACAACCACATAAGGTTGATCACCATTATGAGGTCTATGACGAGATCACCTGTCTTCTGACACAGCATTCGTCTCATTTTTCTTTTGGAAGTTTCCATAAGGCTTCCTCGCCCCACTAGAGGTTTCAACAACATGAGTAACTTTCCCATTCTTGATTCCTTCTTCAAGTCTCTGACCAGTGGTTACCAAGTCTGTGAAGTTGGAAGATACACTGCCGATCATCTTCTCCCAGAAGAAAGGTGAGAGAGTATCCATAAACATGCCTGTTAGTTCCTTTTCAACTAAAGGTGGCTCTACTTGAGAAGCAAGCTCTCTCCAGCGTTGAGCGTATTCCTTGAAAGACTCTTTCTCCTTCTGGGACATGCTTTGTAGTTTTCGGCGATCAGGTGCCATGTCCAAATTATACTTATATTGCTTCATGAAAGCATCAGTTAGGTCTAGAAAACAATGAATACGACTCCTCTCGAGTCCCATATACCATTTCAGCGAAACTCCACTCAAACTATCTTGAAAACAATGGATGAGCAGTTTGTCATTTTGAGTATAAGCAGCCATTTTGCGATAGTACATGATCAAATGACTTTTTAGACAGGTGTTTCCTTTGTATTTCTCAAATTCAGGAGTCTTGAATTTTGCAGGCATGACGACATCAGAAACCAAGCACATATTCTTAGCAGCAACCCCAAAGTAATTATTGCCTTCCATGGCTCTCAATCACTTTTTCAAAGTCTGATACTGTTCTTTGACATCTTCAATATCTCCAGCATCCCCTTGGCTTCCATTCTAGGAATTGGCAGCTTGGTATTCAAATAGAGGATTCTCATAAGCATGCTGAGCAACAGTATGCACAATGGGCTGAGATTCAGTCATGATAGGAGCATGAATAACTGGGTTTGAAGTTTGACACGTCACATGTCGTGATGATTGACCAATACCAGGAGTTTTCTCACAGGGAGGAGTAAAATCAGGTGGCAAACCAAACTCAGGCCATGTAGAAGGTGGTTGTTGAGTAAGTTGAGGGTCAATATCAGCACTTGGGACTTCAACAATGACAGTCTTCTGAGGCGGTTCCCCTCTAGCGCTCAAAATTTGCAGCATTTCAGTGAGCTTGGTCATACTTGACTTCAAATCCTCTATTTCCATCCTGACCTCTACGTTATGTTGCTTTTGATACTCCATTCTTAATCTGACGTTGGCTCTAGTTCTGTACTTGTGTAAAGGAATCAGCTTGACGATAGACAGACAACTCTGAGGATGGAGACAGACAAGGATAAGTTTCATGGGTAAACTGGATGTATGTATGCATGGATGTATGTATGCATGATGCATGAATGCCACATATACAGACATGGTAACACAAACATGGTGCACATAAGATAGGTTACAAAGTTCAACGTCACGAGCATGAGGTCAAAGAACCAAACATGGGATAGTACTAGGGGTCAATCACCTGCACAACATGTTTTACTGATATGTCAGAGTCCACATTCTTCTTTCGGATATTACCGGCTTGCACAACTGAACTTGTGAGCCAATAATATTCTCAAGAAAAACTCGTCTTAGTGTGGCTCTCCGCATGACAACTAATCCAAGTCTTCACCTGAATAGTTTCTGCGCCATAACCTAATAAGGCCAGGATGGGTTAATGGGTTCTACGGCCAACTCAGCTTCTACAGTTCAATGAAAGCAATAATGTCTTCGCAACTGAACTTGCTAAACATATATTACCAACAAGGAACCTCCACTGAGCGGAAGGATTCTCATGCCAGCTTTTTAAGGACTGAACTCCTTGTATGCCATACATGACTATACCCTCCACCTAATCTTTATGTGTACTTAATCCGGGTTAGGATTTGTCCATAATGTATCTCAAGTGACAGAACCACACATATATCTAGAATAGCAAAAATAACAAAATAAACAAGTATAAGCAAATATTAAAGTGATCTAAAACTCTAAGGTAACCCCTCTTTTAAACAAGATTTTTCAAGTCCCCAGCAGAGTCGTCAGTTCTGTAACTCGGTTTTTCGCGAACTGACTCCTTGCTCTTTTTTGTTTTTGATATTTTTTTTTTGCAAGAGTCGCCACCGACTTTTATTTTATCCAAATAGGAAAGGCATAAAAGAACAGGAAAGACCTTTTGACAAAATTTGGGTTCGGGGGGTTGGTTATAAAAAGGGAAGGTTTTAAGCACCCTTTGTATCCATGGTTATCCATGGGCTCTTAATTGCTTAGCTCACTTTTGTTTAAATGCTTTATTGATTTGAAAATAGAAGAAGTGAAGATGGACAATAGGTCACATAGGTCTCTGAAGAGTTTCACCGGGAATAATGCCCTTCAAATACCAGATGAAAGTTTTTGGAAATAGATGAGAAGTTTTGAAAACACGTTGTTTGTAAATGAAAGGTGTTTGAGCAAGCAATTAGGAGTTACCTACTCTCAATTTATAAGATCTTTCCTATGCATTTAATACTTTTCTTAAATTATGGTATGATTAAAAAAAAATAATAAGAGGGAAAACCATAGAGGTGCAAGTGTGCAAAGTGCTTTTTTTTTTAAGTTTTATCTTGATTATTAATGTTTTAGCTCAAAGGTAAAAATATGGTCCAAGTGGACAAAAGGAAGATGACGGAAACATAAACAATGCGTCCAAATGGACAAAAAAAAATAGCGGAAGCATAAATAATATGTCCAAATGGACAAAGAGAAAATAGCGGAAACATAAATAATATGTCCAAATGGACAAAGAAAAATAGCGGAAACATAAATAATATGTCCAAATGGACAAAGAGAAAATGACATAAACATAAATAATACGTCCAAATGGACAAAGAGAAAATAACAGAAACATAAATAATACGTCCAAATGGACAAAAAGAAAATACCAGAAACATAAATAATACGTCCAAATGGACAAAGAGAAAATAACATAAACATAAATAATACGTCCAAATGGACATAGAGAAAATAACATAAACATAAATAATACGAATGATAAAATAAAGCATAAAACAAGAAATATAAAGAACAATATAACAAAATGCGGAAATTAAAGTCAATTGTTAGTATGTTAGCACGCGAATCATCTTGAAGCTAGTCAAGTATAGCCACGATGTTAGTGAAGATCGAGGGTGAGTGAATGATGATCTTGGATTTAAAGTTAATGAAAATTTATCAGAAGCTTGATAGAATCATAGTGACTACACGATAAATTTCTAAAAGTCTTAAATCAACTGCATACAATCTCTGCCATATTTGATCTTTTATTCCAATTCGGGACAAAGAAAAAGATAAGAAATAATATCAAATAATATACAAAAATAAACCTGAAATTGTGAAAAATTTACACAATAATAAGAGAGATATTTTGAAAGTATAATTAGGTTAAGAGAAAATAAAATGACAAAATCTTAAATCTAAAACAAATTAAACCTAATTCATTTTTTTTTTATTTATTTTTTTTGGAATTGATTTTAAGTTAATTAACAAGCTAATTAAACAAATAATTAAACTTGACAAGAAAAATAAATCTAGTTATGTATAAAATTAGTATATAATATATAAACCTAATTTAACAAAATAAAATATTTTTTTCGAATTTTTTGATAGGTTAGAAATAATTTAAAAAAAGCAAATATATACATAATTACTAATTAATTAAGCAAAATAAATTAACTATGAATAAAAATAAAATATTTTTATGTCAAATATTAGATTATAAAAATATAAACCTAAATCTAAAAGCAAAATATTTTTGGAGTTTTTTTTTATTGGTTGAAAATAATTAAAAAGCAATATTTACATAATTACTAATTAATTAAGCAAAATAAATTAATTATGAAAAGAAATAAAATGTTTTTATGTTAAAAATTAAATAAACATTTTATCAACTTAAAACTAAAATTAAAACATTTTTTTTTGAGAAATTGAAAATATGCATAAATATGGAGTTTTTAATTCATGAACTCCTAACACTACTACATATTAAAAACTACATTGTACTTACTCTATGATGTCCCAAGAGTGGAATAGAGTGATTGAAATTGATTGAAAGTGGCTATTTGAATGAGCCTTGATTTTTACAAGTTTATTGAAACTTTTGAAAAATATAAAACTCTTAAGCTATGGCTTTGTTAATGTTGTTATGCTCTCCTTGTTCCTCCTCTTTTTTTTTGCTCTCCTTGAATGAAGAAAATGAAGCTCTATTTATAGGCAAAGAGTTTGATCTTGGAGGCCAAGCAAGTTGGAATTGTCATTATTAATTTTGTGGAAAAAGAATGGAATATTCTTTTATGCTAGGTTAAAAACTTAACCATGGTTTAATCACTCAAGTATTATTCTTTTCAATTTTGCAATATTGTCTTTAAGAATCTTGAATGGTCATTGCTTGCATCACATGAAGTTTCCTTGCATTATCCTTGAATTATCTCACTTTAATTAAACTTTAAATGAATAAAATTCAATTAAAAATGAAATAAAAATATCATGAATCATGGATATGTTGTGAATGCCTTTAATCATATGAGAATCAAGATTGAATCCCAAAATAATTGGCTTTTTTGAAAAAGAATCAAATTTTGGTCATTACTTGTTTCATGCATTTTTCCAAAAAAGGTGAACTTCATCAAGGCATATCTCCCTCAATTTTGATCCTATGAAAGTGTTCTTGTACTTTTTGGAAAGCCCAAGATGTCCTCTGCAAGCCACTTTGGAAGCTTTTTTGCATTTGGAGAAGTTATCTTAGAGTTCGTTTGGCCCAACTTTTTTAAGTCTTAAAAGTTACTTTAAAGTTAAAGTTAAAAATAAGAGCTTTTAAAATAAAGTTAAAACTGTTTGGTTATAATTATTTTCTAAGATTGACATTTTGGTGTCATTTGATCATGACCTCATATATATATATATATATATATATATATATATATATATATATATATATATAAAATTTACTGTATAGTATAAGAAATTAATAATATTATTATTGAAAATCATTATACAATAAAAAAAATATAACATACAAAATGAATAAAAGTTAAAAAATATTAGTATCTACAAAAATGATAATGTAAACAAAAGAAGAAAAAAAAAATTTATAATTCTAAATGTTATGAACCATAGAAAAAATTGAAAAAGTTACAGTTTATTGTACTAGTGTTATTTTTTTAAAGAAAAGTGTGTTCAATGAGATTCGAACCGCGACCACATATTTTAAGCTCCTAAAAAGTTGGTTTCAAATCCTTTTTTACAAGCTCCTTTTATTCAATTTTTTGTCTTTAAAAAAAAGTTACTTTTTTTCATAAGAGCTTTATAAAAAATATGTTTGGCCCTCCATCTCTTTATAAGGAGAAGAAAAGTAGATAAAAAGTTGGGCCAAACAGTCTCTTAATGATATGGGCTTTGACAAAAAACAGATTTTTGTTGACTTTCAAAATGACATGTAATGTTTTGGCTTATATCTCTTATGCAGAAGCATTTCTTGACCTCGGGCCCAACATCAAAGTTGTAGAGAATTTAATTTCCTTAAAAATGAGCTTTGGTTGTAATTTTTCTGATAAATTATGAGAGAGTTATGGTCGGTCAAAGTTCAGTTGACTTTTAGGTAAAAAACTCTAATTTTGAAACTTGGAGTTTTGTCGATTTCTGAACTTTTCTTGATGAATTATGATAAATCCTTGATCAATTGATGAATATTACTTCCAATGATTGATGTTGACCAAAAATCTTGATTTTTGACTGCAGTTGACTTTTTTTCGATGAACTGCGGTTTTGCGATCTTTCAATGAATCAAGGTCTTCTCCTCCATTAAATGACATGAATTGAATATAATGTTGATTTGAAGGCCTTTTAATCATGAGAGAATGATGAACCTCTTGTGGGCCTCAAAACCCTAATTTCTTCAGCTTTCTTTTGACCATTCTCCTGTTTTTGACACACAAGCAACAAACTTTTTTTTTTATATTTTTTTGTTAGTAAATAAAAATATACATGATGATAAATGATAATGATAATGATCACGATACTTAGAAAAATAATGGGATCTCAGAGGTCAAAAATTGGGGTGCAACACACGTGCAGTGGATTCAATCGATTTTTGATAATTAATTCGCCTTGTAACACATGAAAGGCTTAATTTGAACATGATGGTTGTAATGACATCTTATTCATATGGTTCACTTAATAGTGACATTTACATTAAACTCCCCGAAGGGTTCAATATACCAGAGGCACATAATTATGGATCTCGAGAAAACTACTACATCAAATTGAACAAGTCTCTGTATGAGCTGAAAGAATCTGGATGCATGTGGTATAATCGCCTCGGTTAATATTTACTAAATGATGAATATACAAATAATTCAATCTGCATTTGTATTTTCATAAAATGATGTGGAAAAGAATTTGGAATACTAGTTATCTATGTGAATGACATACATATTATTGAAACTCTTGAAGAGCTTCCAAAAGCTATAAATTCCTTAAAGAAAGAGTTTGAGATGAAGGACCTAGGAAAAACAAAAATTATGTCTAGGCTTACAAATTGAGAATTTGGACAATGGAATATTTGTACATCGTGAAGGTTATATAAAAAAGTGTTGAAATACTTCTATATGGACAAATATCATCCATTATCTACTTTAATGATTGTTATATCATTAGATGTAGAGAAAGATCCTTTCAGGCCTCAAGAAAATGATTACAAAAATTGTTTGGTCCTGAAGTACCATATCTTAGTGCAATTGGAGCTCTAATGTACCTGTCTAATTATACACGTCTCGATATATCGTTTGTGTTCAATCTATTACCAAGATACAATTATTCGCCTACATGAAGACATTTGAACGGAGTCAAACATATACTTCGTTATCTTAGAGATGCTGGTTACTTGTCAGATTCTCACAGTAGTATATCAGAAACAGGTTATTTGTTTACATGTGATGGTACAACCATTTCATGGAGATCTATGAAACAACTCATGGCAATAACTTCATCAAATCCTGCATAACTATTAGCACTACATGAAGTCACTTCGAAGAGTATCGACTACAAAGAATATCGTCACACATATAAATGTTTGCATGAGGGAGAGAAATACATATGTTTTGCACTCTTTTTCCCTTCACCATGGTTTTGTCCCACTGGGTTTTCCTGGTAAGGTTTTTAACGAGGCAATTCACATTCAAAGGATATTGTACTCTTTTTCCTTCACTAGAATTTTTTCCACTGGGTTTTCTCTAGTAAGGTTTTAACGAGGCATATCCTCAATGAACATCCAATGGGGAGTGTTATGAATAATAGTAAATAGATATGGATGTTCATTTTCCCCAATCTTTCTATATTCCTTAACTCCTATAAATTAAGTTCCTAACTTTTGTGTATTCCTTGAGTTAATGGTTTTTATTGGTCATGTACTATAAATATGGATCATGTTGCAATGTTAAGGTAACTTGAAAGAATATGATAATACAATATTACTTTTTCTCTCATTCATCTCTCCTTCATCTCTATATTGTTTTGGTTAATTTCATAACAATAATAATAATAATAATAATAATAATAGTTGAATAATAGAACCTTAATATCTAAACTAAAGGAATATGGATTTTTTAACATTAATATGCTAAAATAGGACTTTGGATTACTTGTGCGGTCTGAGATATGCGTGCACGGATCATCTCCTGCTATTTTCATTCTGCCATTCATTCTGCTTGATCAAGAAAATATAAAGGAGAAGAATAAAAATAAAAAAACTGCTCTGGATTATAGTTAATGGTGGAGATTAGCGCAGGACAACGGGCAGGAGAGGGGAAAAAGGAGAGGATCCAGATCCGAGATTTGGTATCCAAAGGGATTTGGATCTTCTGTAGCATTTTGCCTGTTGCTTCCATTCAGCCATAAATCTTATCCATTCAACTATCTTTTTCTCACTTTTTAAAGCAAGATCTTTTTATCAAAATAATATTTATTAATTTTCACCCATTGGATGATGCATGAGAGGATGGCAGAAGAGATTGGCAGGAGATGATCTATTTCATATCCAAAGTGAGAATTTAACTTGTCACTCTCGAGTTATATTTGTCACCCTTCGTTTTTGGTATTTTGACTTTAATATCCTTACTAAAATGCTGAAACTTTTGAAAATTACATGTGACTATCAAAATTTTCAAAAAATTACCGAAAATTTTAAAAAATTAATCAGTTTTACCGTAACAGTATGTTTGTTTTCGGAATTTAAAATTTTTTGGTACAAGAAATTTCAAATTGCTGTGATATTATACCAGAATTTTTGAAATTTTTGGTATTTCCAAAACTTTCTGGAAATTTATAAATTTTCGGTAGTATATCAATAAGTTGTTTTCTAGTTTTTTTCTTGATTTTTTTCGAATAACTGAATCACTAAAAAAGTTACCCCACTTAATGTATACATATAATAACTGTCATACATACAAGTAGGGGTGGCAAAATGGGCCGCCCACCCTGCCTTATGTCCGCTAAAAAAAGAGCAGGGCGATCAAGCCCGCCAAGTCGTAATGGGCCTAAAAATCAAGCCCGCCCGGCCAAGGTGGCAGGCGGCGGGCGGCGGGCTTGCCCGCCTATTTTTCTATTAATTTATTTTTACATTTTTTAATAGATTAATAGATTTTTTTACCTTTCAAATCAATTTTTCATTTATTTTTAAAATACTTTTTATAAAACATCTCTATACAAATTTTACTTTAAAAAATGTTGCATATATTTACAAATAAATGTATAAATTAAACCATCAAGAATTGTAATTACTAGAATTAACTAAAAAAGGACTTAAGGCGAGATAAGCTGAACGAATAGGCGATGCGGACTGCGACGGGCGGGGGTTTTTGGCGAAGCGAGCATTGGCGGGCAGCAGGCTTTACTGGGCGGCGAGCCCAAAATCCCAACCCGCCATTTTATGGTGGGTGCACAGGCCGGTCCGGCGGGCCACGACCCGTTTTGCCACCCCTACATACAAGAATACAAAACAAACTATGATGACTTCTTAACTTCGTCATCCCAGTGACTAAAGCGACCTTCATATGCTGATTTTCATGCTTTTGCATTGTTGCCAATTTTGTCTCCAACGGCCAGTGACGGGAGGTAATGGGCAATCAGGTTTTAACTTTACATGAACCCAATGATTGTTGTTGACAAAACCAACAGCAATGATTTTTATGTCTGCTTGTATACATAGGTGGAGTTAATGCCAGATGGAAAAATGTGATGTTAACTCTCATGGAAAGCGAGACATCTATGACACTGTATCTAAAAGCAATAGGGTAACTTATATCAGGAATCGTCGTCCATTTATCCATACCATGCCCACCCAAATTGTCTACTCATAACACATTCCTAATTGTATAGACTTTGTTATAGAACAATTTGGAAAATAATTGGGAGTGTTGATGAACTTGAGCATCTAACTGCGTTCGTATCAAAGGCCCTGCCTCTTCACCCCATCCGAGTAAAGCTGCAATAGCAGGGAAACCACAATTTCCATCGTCACCAACATCGATAATGTCATTGATGTGTGGATGTAAGAAATCAGGGAACTGTAGAGATGGCTTGAAGATTTAATAGACTGTTGGTTACCAATCAGTGTACTTGACGGTTTACTTGTTGTTAATTTTGTTTGTGATCTCTTTGTAGTATGACTCCCTTGCGAGTTCTCGGCATTACTCTCACTGGCTAGGATCATGGTGCACGCCACTCTGTTGACTTTTTCTACTCTTCTTAACACTCATCTTTGACTTGTACTTCCTTGGGGGTGGCAACATAGAAGTTGTGGATGGATGTATTAGTTCCCGAACCTTTTTCTTCAACACCCTATGGCCTACAATATTCAACTCTTACGCACATTTCATACTTACAATTGGCATCAGAGCAAGTTACAAGTAACATGTTCCTAAAAGATCCAGATGGCTTCCGCAAATCAAAATCCAGTTTTTAGAGACGGTGGTAACAACAACAAACGTCCATTACTTTGTGGACAATACTTCGACTTTTAGAAAATTCGTATGAAGACTCAGAAGCACAAGGAGAAGAAGTGTGGGAGGTTGTCCTAGAAGGTCCTCATGTTCCAGTAACTGTCGTAAATGGTGTTGGATAAGATAAACCTAAAGCTTCATGGGATGATAACGATAAAAAGAAGGTTCTTGCCGACAAAAAGGCTATCAATCTTCTTCAAGGAGCACTTAGCATGGACGAGTTCTTTCGTGTTTCGGCATATACAACAGCTAAACAAATATGGGATACGCTAGTAAAAACTCATGAAGGAACTGTTGAAGTTAAGAGATCTCGATTAAATACTTTGAGTCAAGAATATGAGTTATTTAGAATGCAGCCCGGAGAAACCATTCTGGTTCTACAAAAGAGATTTGTTCACTTAATAAATCATCTAGACGCTCTTGGAAAGAAAATCTCTACCAAGGAACAAAATCTTAAAGATCTAAGATCCTTAACCAGAGAATGGCAACCAAAGGTAACGGTAATATACGAGAAGAAGACTCTAACGAAAATGACTTCCGCAACATTGTTTGGAAAGCTTCAAGAATACGAAATGGAACTCGGAAGACTTCAAAAGCATGAAAGTTTAGATACAAAATCCAAAGGCATCGCTTTGAAAGTAGACTCTATGTACGATGATCCATCGGTGGAAGATAAAAATTTCATGCTCCTTGTTAAAAGACTTGGTAAGTTCTTTGGTAAAAATAATAAATCCTCTCGTGTAAAAAGAAAGAACCATTTCAGGAAAAAGGAGGCTTCCACTTCGACACAAGATGTCACATGTTATGAATGTGGTAAGCAAGGTCATATAAAACCAGATTGCCCTAAACTTTCAAAGAATGGTGGTGTCAAAGGCAAAAAGGACTTCAAGAATAAAAAAGCCTATGTTGCATGGGAAGATAATGAGATGAGTTCATCATCCGATTCGGATAGTGACAAAAGTGAAAATCTAGCATCGATGGCTTCACACCATTCCGATGATCAAAAATGATGAGGTTAGTAATGAATTTTCCATTTATGATAATGATGCACAAGGTGCCATAAATGAACTATTGAATGAATGCAAAATGTTATATAGAACCATATCAACACAAGAAAAACAAATCAAATCTTTTGAAGAGAAAATTGATACTATGCAAAAAGATTTCGAGATTGAAAAGAAACAATATGTTGATAAGGAAAAACAAAAACCTACATGTAATAATTGTGAATCACTTTCCTTTCAAATTGTCCAATTAAAGAGAGTCCTTGAAAGATATGAAAAAGGACAAATTGATTTAGAAGGAGTCCTTAGTCAACAAAGGTATTCTAATGATAAAAGTGGGCTTGGTTATTCAAAGTTCTTAAAACCAAGTTCTAACAAAACCGTTTTTGTTAAGGCTAGTGACCAAACTTCTCAAGATAAAGTTAACAAGCCTAAAGTGGTTCATCATCATCCTAAGAAAAGATTCCATAAAAAGAAACCTTATGTTCCTAGATATATAAGTAATTTTGTTCCATACATGTTTCTATTGTGGTATAAGTGGCCATACACCTAATGCTTGCTATGTTAGAAACTTTAGTGTGGCAAGTGGGCATTATGTGTGGGTAAAGAAAGGTACTAATTATGAAGGACCCAAAGCAATTTAGGTACCTAGCAAAACTTATTTTGTTTTATAGGTATGCTTGAAGACCACATCAAACCTATGGTATCTCGATAATGGTTGTTTCAAGCATATGGCGGGAGACATCAACAAATTTTCAAATCTAAAGCTTAAGGCCAAGAGTTATGTTACTTATGGAGATAACAATAAAGGAAAGATTCTTGGCGTAGGCAAAGTTGGTGCATCACCTTTCACATTTATTGAAGATGTTCTTTATGTTGAAGGACTAAAGCACAATCTTCTTAGTATTAGCCAATTATGTGACAAAGGATTCAAAATCAAGTTCACTGAAGATGAATGCTTGATAGAAGACGAAGTCACACATGAGGTTAAACTTAAAGGTAAAAGAATTAATAATATATTTATGTTTTCTCTTGATGACTTGTCTTTGAAGGTAGAATGTCTAATGGCAAACAATAACGACTCATAGTTGTGGCACAAAAGAATTGCTCATATTCATATGGAACATTTGAATAAATTAATCAAACATGATTTTGTCATTGGATTGCCTAAGATAAAGTTTGTCAAAGATCGACTTTGTGATGCTTGTCAAAAAGGGAAACAAACAAAATCAACTTTCAAATCTAAGAATATGGTGTCCACTACAAGGCCATTACAATTATTACACATGGACTTATTTGATCCATCAAGAACAATAAGTCTAGGAGGTAATGTATATGCTTTAGTTATTGTTGACTATTTCTCTAGATATACTTGGACATTCTTTTTAGTGCAAACAATGATGCATTCAAAGCGCTCAAGAAATATGCAAAGCAAATTCAAAATGAGAAGTCATTAACAATTGCTTCCATAAGAAGTGACCATGGTGGAGAATTTCAAAATGCTTTGTTTGAAGAATTTTGCGAAGAACATGGAATATCTCATAATTTCTCGGAACCAAGGACTCCTCAACAAAATGGAGTAGTGGAAACAAAGAACAGGTCACTGATGGAACTTGCAAGAACGATGCTTAGCGATTCAAATTTTCCAAAATATTTTTGGGCGGATACGGTAAGCACGACATGTTTTGTAAGTAATAGAGTTAATATTCGACCTATCTTAAAGAAGACTCCATATGAACTATTCAAAGGAAGGAAACCAAATATTGTGTATTTTCGCATTTTTGGATGTAAGTGTTTTATCTTAAACAATGACAAAGACAATCTTGGTAAGTTTGATGAAAAATCAGATGAAGGTATTTTTCTTGGTTATTCTCTTTCTAGTAAAGCCTTTAGAATATATAATAAAAGAACTTTAAACATTGAAGAATCTATGCATATATCTTTTGATGAATCTAACTCCTCCAAGGAGGATATTATTTATAATGATGATGATGATATAGTAGTAGCCCTCAAGAAGATTCTTCCAAAGATGTCATTAAAGAACCACCGAAACAACAAGAAGAAGTTTCACAACCAAATACAAATGTCAAACCACCGGAACATCAAGAAGAAGTTTCACAATCAAATACAAATAACAATGATCTATCTAAAGAATGGATAACTCATATAGATCATCCAATCGATAAAGTTATTAGTGACATTAGTCAAGGCGTTGCAACAAGACTAAACCTTCAAGATGCTTGCTTAAACATGGCATTTGTCTCTCAAATTGAACCTTCAGAAGTTAATGAAGTCTTAGAAGATGACCAATGGATAATTGCTATGCAAGAAGAGTTAAACCAATTCGAAAGAAATCAAGTTTGGGAACTTGTTCATAGACCAAGTGATAAACACATCATAGGTACAAGATGGGTGTTCAAGAACAAGTTTGATGAGAATGGTATAATTGTTCGAAACAAAGCAAGTTTGGTGGCTCAAGGTTTTAATCAAGATGAAACTTTCGCCCCAGTTGCAAGGTTAGAAGCTATTCGTCTTTTACTTGCTTATGCTTGCTCTTTAAATTTTCAGCTTTTTCAAATGGACGTCGAGAGCGCATTCTTAAATGGCTATATCAATGAAGAAGTCTATGTGAAACAACCCCCGGGCTTTGAAGTCTTCAAGAATCCCTTGCATGTATTCAAGTTGAAAAAGGCTCTATATGGCTTAAAGCAAGCACCAAGGGCATGGTATGATCGTCTTAGCAACTTTCTATGCGAAAAAGGTTTTGAAAAAGGTAAAGTTGATAAGACTTTGTTTATAAAGAAAATTAAAAATCATACTTTATTAGTTCAAGTATATGTTGACGACATCGTTTTCGGATCAACCAACCAAGAATTGTGTGAAGAATTCTCATCAATAATGCAAGGAGAATTTGAAATGTTTATGATGGGAAATATGAACTATTTTCTTGGACTTCAAATCAAGAAAATGAAGGATGGTATCTTTATCAACCAATCCAAGTATTGAAAAGAGCTATTGAAAAGATTCGACATGGATAGTTGTAAAGCAATGTCTATACCAATGGGATCCGAAACTTATGTTGATCAAGACGAATCCGGTGTCTCTATTAATATTACAAAGTATCGAGGTATGATTGGTTCTCTATTATATTTGACGGCAAGTCGTCATGACATAATGTTTAGCATTTGTTTGTGTGCTCGCTTCCAAGCAAACCCGAAGGAATCTCATCTCACGGCGGCAAAATGGATTATGAAACATCTGAAGGGAACAACGAACATCGAATTATGGTATCCAAAATGTAGTGTATGTAATTTACTTGGTTATTCTGACGCGGACTATGCAGGTTCAAAACTGATCGCAAAAGCACTAGTGGAACATGTCACATCTTAGGAAATGCTTTAGTCTCATGGTCATGCAAGAAATAAGCTCGTGTCGCTCTTAGTACCGCTGAAGCAGAATACATTGCAGCCGGTAGTTGTTGCGCTCAATTCTTATGGTTAAAACAACAACTTAGTGACTACAGTGTAAATCTTGGATGCATTCCACTTAAGTGTGACAACACAAGTGCGATTAAAATTACAAAGAGTCCCATCATGCACTCAAGAACCAAACATATTGACATTCGACATCACTTCCTTCACGATCATGTTCTAAAAGGAGACGTTGAAGTTTCATTCGTTGATACACATAATCAACTCGCAGACATTTTCACAAAACCGCTTGCTCGAGAATCCTTCTTCAAGATTCGAAGAAAACTCAGCATCTTGGATGAAAATGATGTTTGAATTCTTTCAATATAAATTATTCATGACCCAAGGTACATGTTATCATTCTTTACTATACTTTAATTTTTTCATTTTTTTTTCACAATTTCATTTGTGAAATCATAATTTTGCATGTTATATTGTCATACCCCAAAATTTTCCCATCATATTTCAGTCCATCTGACTTTCAAATGCTCAAAGATCTCCAATTTGCTCAAAGCTACCTATCTCTTAAACAAGTGCCTCTGAACTAGAGTTTGGCTTCTCTCAAAGTAAAATCAGGTTCTGACCCCTCAAGTGGACCTCATGGCCTCTCACATGCCTCAAAGGATCCTCACGTCAAGTTTCAAGCTCTGACTCACCAGTTTGATCAGTAAACAGCTCAGATAGTCAACAGTCGACTAGTTTAACCTAAAAGTCGACTATGGTCAAAGTACAGTCAAAATTCCTGATTTTTGGTTAACATCCTCCTTTTGAAGTATCATTCATCATTTGATCATGATTCATCAAGGAAAGTTCAGAAATCAAGAAAACTCAAAGTTTTTTAAATTAGGGTTTTTGACCTAAAAGTCAACTGAACTTTGACCAACCATAACTTTCACATGGAACATCAGAAATTTTCCATCCAAAACTCATTTTGAAGGAAATTGAATTATCTGCAACTTTGTCTCTCACATGCCAAGGCTAAAAATGCTTCATTTGAGAGATATGGGTCAAAAGATTAGAGGTCCTCCAAAAAGTCAACAAAAACACCTTTTGGGTCAAAGCACATAACTTGCAAATGGAAAACTCAATTGAGATGAAACCAAAAGGGTCATTTAGAGGACACACTAAGCTTTCTAAAAAGTTTAATAGCACCTTCATATGACCAAAATTGAGGAAGATATGAAGTGTATAAGTTGGTCAAATTTCAAGGAGAACATGAAACCCTAATTGAGTAATTTTCCACTTTTAAACCAATGGGCCTAAGTTTTGGATTTCATGCACACATATGATCCATGAAAAGGCCCATAAAACCATTCTTATATTTTTGGCATTTTTATTTCTATTTATTTGAATTTTATTCATATAAATTGCAAAATAAATAAGGTAAAACACCAAAAATGGTGAATTAATTATGGAGTTTTGTTATGGATCATATAAAGGCCCAAGAAGCATCTTCATGACCAAAGAATTTCGTTTTAGCATGGTTTTGGATTTTATTTGTTTTGATTATTATTCATTTGAAATCAAAATAAATTAAATAAATACCAAATAAAATGTATGAGGCGCATGACTTGTGATTACAATCAGAAAATCCATCAAATATAAATCTTGAGGGCCAAGAAAATCATTGAAGTTTGATTGGCACATGATTGAGCTCAAAATAGAAGTTTCTTATATCTTTTCCAAATAAAATTTCAATCAAGAAAATTGTGGAGATTTGATGCACTTTAATTGACCTAATTCAGTCCCTATAAGTAGAAAAAACAACATCAGATTTTAGGGGACGATTTTTAGAGGAGAAGGCTAGGGTTTCACGTTTCAAAAATTGCATAAAACTAGGGCACAAAAGGGGAGGTCCTATGGCCGTTTCCAATCAAGTCTAAACGTCCATTCATGCTTGTGAGATTCCCAACAGGCGTTCAAAGCATTCAGAAGGTCCCAAGGCATCTCAGAAACTATCCCTTCACGTACACTAACTTGGTAAAAAGTTTTGAATTTTAAACCTTCAATTCTCGCAATATAAATGTATTTGATGCACATATTGTTGTTCATACTGATGTTTAGAACGATTTAGAACATTCGTTCATGAGGTTTGATGCAGATACGATGTTCCACCATTGTTAGGGCAAAGAAGAGCTTGGATTCGGTTCTCATTATTCAGGCTTTCTTAGGCCGTGATAATGGTACCAATGAGTTTGCATTGGTCCATTTAAGAGATATGGGCTACTCTTGGAGTTTGTTTGTTCATCTTGTGCAGGTTCCAAAAGTGACAGCCATGGCCACGAGCTTCCCCAATAAAATCCGCAGGTAACTGCGTAATAAAAGCCGCGGGTAATTCCGCAGGTATGGAAGAGGAAGAAGATGAACAGGATTGTGGAATCCTTGACCGCACCTTGCTCAACTTCCATTGGGTAATCAACTACGCCTTCCTCTCTCTCCACGCGTGGCAGCATTCCATTGAACGGTCAACATTCAGAGCTCATCCTCTCACTCTCTCATTGGTCATGCCAGCAATTGTGGGGACCACTTGGACTGCATCATCATTGACTGACCAATCATTCGTGTTTTCCTTTTATTTATTTATGGGCATTTAATAGACAGCGAAGAAACAACGGCCTAGTGGAGGAGTAACGCGTTTAAGGTTCCTAATACGCAAGGGCAAGGGTTCGATCCCTTCCTCTTGCGTATGTTTTCCTAATTTTTCTTTGATTTGCTTTGTTCATAAATTCAATACAGCCGGTCTACGCAGGATTACGCTACAACCTCTCTTCAGATCCAGATCTAAGGGCCCAGGAAACGCTTCTCCATGATGCAACCTCATAGGCCATCCACACCTGATCGGAGCTGAGTTCCTTTTTTTATTATTTATTTTTATTATTATTTTTAATTGCATAGATCTTCTTTTTTTATTCATTCTTTTTTTCTTCTTGTTTTCTTTTGTTTTTTTACTTAAACTATTTAAACCTTTTATTTAATAAATGTATAGCCATTTGTTTTATTTAATCGAAGGTTCGACTTTTCTCATGACATAAAAATATTTGTTTTTATAATAAAAAAGAATATTATTTTTCATATGTTTCCTTGCAAGTTGATCAATTAATTTAAGGTTTTATTCCATTAACCATGGTTAACTTGTGCCCTAATCAGGGTTGTGAGGTTTGTCAATAGATCCTCCATACACTAACCCTATTCCTTTTATCATTAATTTCTAGGGTTAGCCAAGATCCTTCAGCCACGCGCCACATCTATGCAAAGCTAAGTTTTCTTCTCTATTTTATTTATTCTTTTTCCTTTTTTGCTTAGTTTTGTTTTAACTAATATTTTAACAAACCTAGGTTTTCATATAAAAATTATTTTTTAAAAAATATCTACAAATGTTTTCATTAATTAATGATTTTCTTGATTTATTTAATTGGGTTCAATTAGGTTAAATAATTTAGGCTAATTAGTTTAATTTTTAGGTTTATAATGTTTAACCTCGATTTTATTTTTATGTCTGTTAATTTTAACCATTAATTGTATTTTTTAGGTTTGTTCATTAACCCTCAATATTTAGAATTTATCACCACAAAAAAATCTCTAATTGTCTTGCTAACCCTTATTATTGATCTTTAAATGCACTAACCTTTTCTCTTCTTCATTCGTAACTTTCAGGGTTGATCAAGGAGCGATGAAGGCTCAAGATGTGTAAATTAATTATTGTTCTCTCTTATTTTCTGCCTTTATTTTTCTGTTACCCTATAAGGGTTTTATTGTAATAAATTAGGTTTATTTTTCCGCCTTTTAATTTCCCCCATCCCCCCAGGTGTTTATTGTAATAGCGTAGGATTTTAACTGTTTTATTTTCTGCCATGGTTAGTAATCTTAGGGAGTGCAAGATATTTAATCGAATGTAGCTAACATTAATTACAAGATAAATATCACTGAACTGAACCACGTGATTGTGCCACACACACACCTTTAGGGTAATCTCTCTCGTTGCCTGTTGCCTTTTTGTTGCCTTGTTGCCTCTAATTATACTAAAAAATAGTCAAGTCCCTCGATTACGAGGATACCTAAAGCAAGGTTGCCTTTAAAAGAATGAAAATCATCCTATGAGATTTAGTCCCTCGATGTTGCCTCGGTAATGATGATTGTCCCAATTGCTAAGGTATCCTCGCCTGTTGCCTAGATGACTATTCTATCCTTCCCCGAGACTACCTGCCCCCTTTATGGTAGGGACAGTCTTGTGGCGAACGATAATTCTCGATGACTCTTCGATGACCCGCACATCCAATTGAAAGATTTCATGTCCTCTCATGGTATGGATAGACCCTTTCGCCCGAAAGACTTAAAGAACAAGAAATATAATCTTAGGGTAGGTGCTCTTAACTGCTTGCCTCACATTCAATTCAAAATTCAAAATGCTTTTCACACCTCCTTTTCAAATCAATTCAAAAAGGCTACGCTTATTTACAAGCTAAAGTCCTTATTCAAATATTTTCTAAACACACACTACTCTTTTCAAACAATTCAAACAAACAAGTGAGCTAAGCAATTAAGAGCCCATGGATAACCATGGATACAAAGGGTGCTTTAAACCTTCCCTTTGTATAACTTACCCCCCGAACTCGATCTCTTTTAAAAGGTCTTTCCTGTTCTTTTTGCCTTTCCAATTGGATAAAATAAAAGTCGGTGGCGACTCTTGCTATCCGCAACATTTCAAAAAGTCAGTTCTCCCACCGTATTACATATATTGTGTTTTTTTATTTCTAAATTATACTGACATATTGCCTAAACATGTTATTTTGATGATACATATTATTCCATAAGTGTTTTTATAATAGTTTCAAAGTTACAAAGCTACTGTTTCAGCATTATTGAACAAAAATTGTAATGGAAATCGATTTACCCTCGCAGCAAATCGATTTTCTTCAGCGAAAATCTCAATATTTGGGTTCCGGAAGGCTGTTTGCGTAACTAGAATCGATTCCTTCCCATTGGAAATCGATTTCTGTAACCCAACTTCAGTAAGTCTGATACTTTACGTTATTTTATTCTGTTTATATATTTTTGTATATTATGTTGCTACTTGTTTTAGTCAAACTAGCACTCATTTTCTCTTCCACTCTTCATCTACTCTCCTTGATAACACAAAAGATATTCAACACAATCTTCAATACCCACTTAAATCTCTCCATCTACCAATAATATCTCCATTAAAATCCACTTTTCCAAACGTTTATAAAACCTTATTTTCTCCCCTTCTCACAAAATAAGTCATTCCAAAAAGCACTTATTTTGTAACCCTAACCCCAAAAAACGAAAATCACCCTCTCTCACACTTAATTTCACCTCTCCAAAGCTCTTCAATGGCACCTCCAAAGAGATCAAGAGGAAAAGCTACCATGGTTGTAAGCTCTGACACTGACTTTGAACAAGAACTTCCACAAGTAAGGCAATGCAAAGCATTCTTCAACTTCAAACAGAGATCCATCATCAGACCCAAATTCGGTTGTAACTCGGTGGGAGAACTGACTTTTATTTTATTTCGCAAACAATGTTGCGGTGAGCAAGAGTCACCACCGACTTTTATTTTATCCAATTAGGAAAGGTATAAAAGAAAAGGAAAGACCTCTTGAGAAAAAAGAGTTTGGGGGGTAGGTTATACAGAGGGAAGGTGTAAGCACCCTTTGTATCCATGGTTATCCATGGGCTCTTAGTTTGCTTAGCTCACTTGTTTGTTTAAAATGTTTGAAAGGTGTCGTGTGTGTTTAGAAAAACATTTTATTTTTGAAAATGTCTGAAAAGACAATATATATTAAAAAACAGGGTGTGAAAAGCATTTGATTTGTTGTGAGCAAGCACTTAAGAGTTACCTACCCTAAGTTCATAAGGTCCTTCCTATTCTAAAGAATTTCCTTGAGCGATAGTATTATCCATACCATATAAGGGTAGGTATTCCTATACATTGGATGTGCGATTCATCAAAGGGTCATCGAATCGTCATAGGGGCTATCCATACCATGAAGAGGGTAGGAATTCCAATGAGATGTGAACAATCATAAAGGCAACCAGTAAGGATACCTTAGCCATCGAAGGGACCATCACCATTTAATCGAGGGACAAGATCATTTATACTGAAGGCGACATCGAAGGGACTATGATCTTTAAATCGGAGGGACATGGTGATTTTGAATCGAAGGCAGCATTGGCTAAGGCATCCCTACGCTCGAAAGGACTTGACTATTTTGATCGAAAGGCAACAGAAGAGGGGGTACCCTAAAGGTGAGTGTGTGCAAAGAGTGTGTTAGATTCAGATATTTAATCTTTGAAATTAGTGAGCTAATGGTTGATTAAATTATCTTTCCATACACGCCCTAATTAGCATACATCTAAGCAGTATAGGTTTGCAGAAAAATAAAGTGTGTGAATGTAAATTTATGCTATTACAAAAAATACCCTTTTGCAACCTATACATCAATTTCTAGAATTTAAAAATAGATGAATAATTAAATAAAGTGCCGAATTTAAATAAACACACGCCATTCAGTGGAAATAGAGATAAGAAGAGAGTCGCGATAGGAATTAGAGTTTGAAGAAAATCAGTCTTAAAGAGATAAGTGAAAACCTAAATTAATTTATTATTAAACTAAGTCTAAATTAACCTAATTCTAAATTAACTAAATTAATGCTAAAAAAGCTAATTACTAATAACCTAAAATTAACTCAAAGCTAAATTAATAAAATCTAATTACTAGGTTAATTAAAATTGTTAAACTTAAATAAAACCTAAAATCTATTTTTTTGTATTTTTAATGGTTGAGTTTAATTAAAAACTAATTTAAATAAATTAAACAAAAAAGGAGATAAAAAGAAAGAAAACAAAATAAATGGACCCGGGGTGCTGAAAACCAAAGGAATGATGTCAATAGTAAGGTCCAGGCCCAATGTTGAAAGCTGGATCCAAGGCGCCAGATCCGGTGCGGTGAGATCTACAAGGTGTACCATGGAGTGTTGCTGTCTAGCCCTTCAGATCGAGATCATAATAGCTCCAACGGTCTACGCGTGAGGATACATCGTGGATGTACGCAAGCTGAACACGCTGAATCTAGGAACAAGGTTAGCAAACAAAATAGTTAAAAAATAATTGCACAACGCTGGGATCGAACCCAGGTTCTCTGAGCCACGCGTCTGCTGCACTCGCTAGTTGTGCTGGAATTGTTCGCAGATAACCAAACGTGAATCAAGCAATAACTAAGGGATTACACAATAAATGATAAAATTAAAAAAAAAAACGAAGTCAATGTGGGCCCCTGTGTCATGCTTGGAACCAATCAGAGCGAGAGGGAGAAACTGAACGCATTGACTGGCCATTCACTTTTCTTGGAAATGCCACGCGTGTGCCTTGACCAGACTCACCATTGATTGGGTCGGAGAAGCGCCGGAGCCCTAAGTCCGGTCGTCTTCTCCGACGATTCTTCCACTTCACCTGCAAAAAAAGCCAAAAACAAAACAACAAGGGATACCCCACCCCCTAATTCAACCCTCCTAAATCTGAATCTGACGTTAGTTTTGGTTAAAAAGATCTGTATGACGAAGTTCAAATGGAAAAACTCCCGCAGCCTTAACAATGGTGTGGTCGTGTTCTTACAGTCAAGCTTCCATGTGAAACGTCCAACCTGCTCTAATGGAGGTCCTGAACACCCTTTTGCACACAAAATCAATTAACAGGGCATGAATAAACATATTCGATGGTTCCAAAATCTTACCTCCGATAAGACTAAATGGCAGAGTCCTGGGCGTGCTTGGCCTTGCTTAAGGATGCAGTTGAGCCCTTGAGAACCTCAGGAGGCTGATGGAATGGTCGTAGTCCTCAGGAACTTGCTGCAACGTTTCTTTTTGTTATGCCCTAGTTTTGAATTTTTTTGAGAGTTTGAGGGGTCCTTGACTCAGTTTTTTTTCCGTCCTCTTAGAGGCTGCAGCATGAGATATATATGGGGTAGAATTAGGGTTAAATCTTTGAAAGAAAATCAATCAATGATTGTGAAAAAATTTGATATGGTCTTTGTATCAAATCTTTCTAATTTGAGATCTGTCATATTTTATGCATATTTCCCACGATTCCTGGACCCTTAGATGATGGTTTGATCTGATTAAAATGAAAGGGAAAGATTCATAGCATATTTTTTCATTTAATTATAATTTCATTTGGATTTAATTTGATTTTAAATGAATAAAATCAAAATAAAAGAAACAAAATCATAAAATAAAATAAATTGATTTATGGGCCTCTTATAAACTTGTATCTACATGGGAAATTCAAATTTATAAGCCCAATACTCAAAAGTATGCAAATTATCAATTATGGTTTCAAGCATTTCTCAAAAATTGACCAACTTGTACCAAGCATATCTCTCTCATTTTTTATTGTATGGAAGTGTTTACAGACTTTTTGGAAAGCCTAAGATGTCTTCCACAAGCCACTTTGGAACCTTTTTTGCATTTGAGGATTTTATCCTGATGATATTGGTCCTGACAAAAAACAACTTTTTGTTGACTTCTAAAAGGACCTGTAATGTTTTGGCACCTATCTCTCAAATGATGCATTTCTTGACTTTGGGCCCAACATCAAAGTTGTAGAGAATTGAATTTCCTTGAGAATAGGCTTTGGTTGGACAGTTTCTGATGAAATATGAGAGACTTATGGCCAGTCAAAGTTGGGTTGACTTTTAGTTTAAAACCCTAATTAGAGACTATGAGTTTTTGTTGATTTTTAGAGCTTTTCCTAATGAATCATGATCAACCCTTGATTAAATGATGAATATAACTTCAAAATATTGATTTTGACCAAAAATCAGGAGTTTTGACTGTAAGTTGACCATAGTTGACTTTTAACCTAGCATAGTCGACTGTTGATCATTTGGGCATTTGACTGAGCAATCTTGTGCTGTGAGGCTTGAAACTTGGTATGAGGATACTATGAGTTATATGAGATATCATGAAGTCCACCTGAGGCCTTGGAAGTTCCATATCCCTGATGAAAAGCAAAACCCTAATTCAGAGGTCCTTGTTTAGGAGAAGATATGCATGCTTGATTATATGAGTCTGAAGAGACTGCTTGAGCCACAATATCTTGAAATATGGAGGGCAAATTTTGGGGTATGACATCGGTAATCTTGCTTCCTTCCCTAACACTAGCTTCAATTTCCCAAAAATGCTAGCTTCTCAAAAGATTGAGGGGTTTGTCACCGATGTTGGCCCATTTTATCCTAATTTTGTTAGAACCTTTTATGCTCATCTTAGGATTGATGATAATCTTACTTTACACTCTAAGGTTAAGAAATTTGAAATTTTTATGTCCATAGAAGAATTTGGTAGATGTTTGGGTGTTCCTTATGAAGGAGTAAGGATTATGCGAGGTTATGTTCCGGAAGAATTTGAAGAACTTAACTATCAAATGATGGAATACTATTTTAGCATAAGTCGTATTTCTAGAGAAGAATTTTATGCAAAACATGTTCAATCCGGTTCATCCAAGGTTTTTGTCTTTAGCAAGAATTTGCCGGCAAGTGACAGAATGCTTCACTATTTTCTTGCTTATGTGCTTGTTCCAAAAGGAAACAATTATACTAAAGTAGGTGAAGTAGATATGATGCTTCCATGTGCCATGAAGAATGCTATGCCGGTTAATTGGGCTTATGTGATTCTCTGACATATGGAATATTGTTTTTCTTTGACAAGTGGACTACCATATGCTCGCCCAATTTCAAAAATCTTGGAAGCTTTTAGAGTTCCGTTAGGAAAAGAACCCACAAAGAAAATGGGGAAGACAAGCTTAATTTCAAGTGACAATTGTTTGAGAAATATGGGAATTTTTCAAAGATAGTGATGGTCTTTACAAACACAATGATGATGAGAATGCACAAGCACTTCCCGACATACCCGATGGTGGCTATACCATGGAACTCCTCTACAAAAAACTTCTCCAAATGGAAATCCGTAACACTCATGAACATCAAAAATACCCGAAAAGAGTTCAATCTTCGCTTTGATCAACTTCAACAACAACTTGAGAATTCTGAAGATGAAGGAGAAGAAGAAGATGTTGGAAATAAGGAGATGAATGCTAGTGATTAATTATCTTGTGTGTCTTATGTTCTATTTATATTTCTTATTCTGTTTTGTGCTATTTTAGACAAAATCATTATTATTATGTTAGTTTTATGGTTATGAGTCGTTATATTATGTTTATGTGTTATAATTTCTTATCTCTTACTATATTGCATAGTATATATTTTGTCCTTGTTTACCTCTTTTCCCCATCCTTTTTTATAATAATAAAGGGGGAGAAGAAACATGTGTTTGTTGCTTTTGGTGTCCAAGTTATGCAGCCTCATGAATAGAAAAACTCGTCTCAAGACTCATCCAAGTTACGGAGTCATCAACATAGGGGGAGCATAAGGACATGTCAATCAAAAATCACTTTTAAAGCTCATTGGTTGTCATCATCAAAAAGGGGGAGAATGTGATAGCAAGCTTCTCTAAATGTTATGTGTTTTGATGAAGACAACATGTGTGCACTCATAAATATCAAGAAAGGATGTTTCAAGTTTGTACTACTCAAGCATTAAAGTCTCAAAGAAAATTGTCAAGATACAAGACCACTTGAAGACTTTATGAAGCTCAATTTTTTTAAAATAGGTACAAACATGTTCTTTATAAGAATAAATTTAGTTCTCAAAATCATCCTCAAATCACATACATTCACTTAGTTTTTTGGCTTTTTGAAAAAACTGTATTGCTGCATTTTCAGTCTGGAAATCGCTTTCCTATAAGAGGAAATCAATTTCCCCTGCGTGCCCAGCCAAGTCTATTTCTGGAAAATGTTTTTTGTTTGTGTGTCGCACGCTCGCGAAAAGATGAACAGAGTCGCCAGCTGTCGCACGCTCGCGAAATGATGAACAGAGTCGCCACTAATATATTTATCCCAAAGAGGGAAAGGAATATCAGAAAACCTAAAACGAATAAGAACGAGGTCTTTCGACCAGAGATAGGGTACGGGAGTCGGTTACGCAAGGGGAAGGTGCTAGCACCCCTCACGCCCATCGTACTCGATGGTATCCACCTATGTTTGTTGCTATCTAAAGGGTGTATAAATCTAAAGCTTAATTACTAAGGGAATGCATGCAAAGGAAAGAAAAGAAACACGCGGAAAATAAGGTTTATAAATAGTTGTGCTCGCTTAGGCCCCGCGACCTAATGCCTATGTATCCTTTTCAGGAATCAGAGCGTCGTAGTTCGGCTCACATGTTTTTGTTTGTTTTTGTGTTTTTTAGTTGAACGGTTACATTCGCACTCCGCTGCTCGACCTCTGGAGTCTTAAGCTGGGAATGGAGCGGAAATAACGTGTCCGATTAAGAGAAAGAAAGCCCTGAAGGCAAGAGAAAGAATGCCTCGGAGGCAAGAGAGAGAAGAGATAAATTGGTTTGTATTCTTTAGGTGCAATTCCATGATGGACAAAAACCCACTACAAGGCTTCACATCACTTCCTTACTTTGTTTAAGTCTGAGCCTTTATTAAGTATTTTGAAATGTTTTTGGTTAGGTGTCTTTTAAGGGAAATTAGTTTGTGACTTGAATCATGCCTTAAAAGAGTTTTTTTTTTGAATATTTAGAGAACGCACATCGAGGCCTACGCCATAATCGTTTCTCTAAATAGTGGTTAAGAAATACAAAGTTTTGGATATTTAGAGAATGCACATCGAGGCCTACGCCACAATCGTTTCTCTAAATAGTGGTTAAAAAATGCAAAGTTTTGAATATTTAGAGAATGCACATCAAGGCCTATGCCACAATCGTTTCTCTAAATAACGGTTAAGAAATACACCGAGGCCTACGCCTCAATCATTTCTCTCCCGCTAAGTGGGAAAGAACATACATCGGGGCCTACGCCCCAATCATTTCTTTCACACTAAAAAAAAGGTATTAGCATGATTCGCGTCGTCCTTTATTAATGTTTTAAAGTTGAAAAGAAAAAGGAAAAGAACCTAATCTAATATGAACTAAAAGATGATTCTAAGTCCTAAATTGTCAAATTAAAGTCTACCTAAAATTATAGGTTTTACCTAAAGGGAATACTAATCTAAAAGTTATGAATTATAGGTCCTAAATCTATGGGAACATACAAGTGAAGTTACAAGTAAAAACAATGTAAACAATGATACAAAATTAGTACAAAATTGGAATTAAAATGACTTGAAATATAGCATCAAAACACGAAAGCAAATGATTCAAAATATAGAACAAAATGATTCACAATATAAGGCAAAAATGAATTAAAAGACATTATTTAATTTCTATGATTTTTATAAAGAAAAAGAATTCTAATTAAGCAAAAGGAACTAAAAGAATTAGCCTAAAACTATTATTTTTAGTGAACATTTTTATATGTCAAAAATTGTATTAAAATCTAAGGATTAGTAAGAAAAACTAGCAATTTAATTACTCAAAGAAAGGGTAAAAAACTAATTAATCTAAATAACAAAATGATAGAACCGGGGGGTGCAAAATGAAATACAGTGGTGGTGAATAGCAAGGGCGCCGGGCCCAACAGGGAGAGGCCCCTAGAGATTATTTTTCTTACAGAATTTCTATGCCAAAAGCGCAATGGGCTCAAGGGTGTAGCTAGCAATTCGCACAGGCCCACAGGAATTTTTGTTCATGTTTCTTTATACAAAAAAAATGGTGATGGGCCAAAAGGGGGTTGATGAAGCAATTCGACCCAGAGCATTGATTGATAATTATTCAGATTCGAGTGCAGAGAGAGAAAAAAGAGTTATGGGCCTGTATAATTTCGGTGGCCCACTGATTTTCGTTCTTGATCCAATTGATTTTAACAAAATTAATGAATTTGATAAAAATAAAAATTGGAAGAAATAAAATTTGGGATTAGGGTTAACAAATGTGTGACCTTTGAGTTCTTCTGCGAATCAATCTTTCCCTTCTACGATCACGGCGGTGCGACAGTTTCGGCGAGACCTTTCTTTCGTCGTCTTGACCAACAACGGTGGAGCAGCGTCCTCTCTATGCCCTCAAGTCTCCCTGCTTTGAATCTCCGGCGAAACCTCAACGGATACCACCGTGAACGGATGAATAAATCAACGCCTCTTCGAATCGGATGTCAATTGGGAATAGGGATCCGTGGAAGACCTCAAGAACCCAGGTAGTTTCTTTCAATCTTCTTCTTCTTTTAGTTTGAATCGCCTTGCGATTTGTTCGTTGTTCAAATGAAGATGATGTGAGGATGATGATTCGCAGGTTGAGTTCATGAATGAAGAAGTGAAGATTTTTGTTGTGTGATTCGGATAGAAGAAGATAGAAAATTCAGAGATGGAAGAATTGATTGGAGCTCAAGATTCTGAGATTGAAGCGTGGAGGAGTTGAAGCAAGGATTGAAGTGAAGATGGTTCGCAGAGTGGAGAGATGGAGATGAATGAAGTGGATGATGAAGGGTGAGAAGTGAAAAATGGCTGAGGGTTGTGAAGTGAAGGGATCGAGAGTGGTGAAGGGATGTAAAACAGAGTGAAGGTGGTGATGAAGTGAAGATGGTGATGATGATGAATTGAGAGGGTGATGATGAATGAACTTGAAGTGTGAAGCAGAGAAGTGAAGAGATGAAGATGATGATGAATGAAAGTGAGAAATGGTAGAGGGAAGCTTTGAATTGGGTGGAGGTTTGTTTAAATAGAGATTGATGGAGAAGAAGTTAGTTAGGAATCAGTTACAAAGTGGAGAGCTCAGAGCCCTTGGATCAAACTTCTCTGTTGGACAAATGGAGGGTGAGATTTGGTTAGTTATAGCTGAACTGAATTCTGTTACTTTCTGTTATAGAGTGATTAGTTAGATACTTGTCAGGATAGTTATAAAACTGATTTTTGATAATTAGAAATGGATAGGTTTGTTAGGTAGTTACAAGTTTGGAAGGGTGGTTAGGATGTGTAACTAACTCTGTTAGGAGTCGGTTAGGAATTTGTTAGGTGTTATAAGACAGTTAGAGGTTGGTTAATTGGAACTGAAACTTAGGTTGTTAGTTGGAAGATTCTGTTAATGCACTGGTTAATGTTTGTTGCTGGCTGTTAAGAAATAGATTGAAAGTTAGGATTGGTGCAGTTATGGCTATGTTAGACTATTGGTTAGAGATTAAAATGTTAACTATATGAGAACCAAAAGTGGGTTATAGAAATCTGAGGTATGAATATATGGACTGACTTTGGTTACTGTGAGTTTGATGGGATACTGTTTGAAACTGTTTTTATTCCTTAAGACGCCTTGATTCTATGATGACATGTTGTGGTTCGTTCTTTGACTGATGCGGGACTGTTAGACTTGAAGCTTGTTATGTTTTTTTTGTTTGACTTGATTCACTGTTACCAAATTCTGTTTTGAGAAGTTCTTATATGTGGCTGCCACTGCTTGAATATGTTTATTGAATGGTTAGGCTATTTGTATGAATGCAATCGGTTGTTAACTTGGTGAAACTGTTGTTGTTTTCATCCCTGGTCTGAACCGCAAGACACGAACCGAAACAGTGGCCAATCCTTCTTGAATAAACTGCCTTTTGCTTGAAACTGATGCATTGTTCCTTTTGGTTGTACAGAATGATGAAATTGTTTTGTATGTGTGGTTTGGACTTAATTTTCTGGTTTGATTTTGTATGGTGCAGGTCTATGATGGGCCTTGATTGGATGCAAGCTTCTGAACCGGTTCGATGCGTACATGTGGCTGGAGTAAGACGACAGGATGAATAATTCTCAAGATAGAACCATAGAGATCTTTCTTTCCTCTTTTTTTTTTTTTGTAAAATAACAGTGTGAAATTAGGATGCAGCTGAATGAGACCATAGAATTTAATGTACTTTGCTGATTGGATCTTCTTTTTTCCTAGTTTTCCTTTGAACATGGATTATGTAATGAACATACAATGGTATTGAATGGACTCCCTCTTCTAGGAATTTGGAATTCAATGCATAAGTTGTTTTTCTTTCCAAATGAATTACGAAGATGTATTTTCCTTTTACATTTCTTTATTTGAATCTTGAGGAACCACTTGAATTTGAAGTTCGAGCCAACTTTTATTTGGAAGCATAACACTTTGATAAATACAAACACCTTGACTTTGATACGTTCATCCTTTCTTCAATGGTACCACGATACAAATCTCACGATTTAAACAAAAAGATTTTAAATTGATCGCCTTGTAGAGATCCAAGCCTCGATTATTTAGAGGATGTACCAAAACCTCCTTGAGAAAGCCCACATACGCAAATTTGTTAATTTAATGGAAGCGGAGTCTATAAATCAGATAAAACTCCAGCTCTTCAAGATTTTTGATCCTGATGTCAAATTTATTGATGATTGAATGCAAAGTGTTAGATGATTTAATGGATGGATGGTGTGCATATGAAACAGAAAACATAAGCCAATTATAAATAAAATTAGGTGGGCAAATTTTAGGGTGCAACATTGTGGAAATCGATTTCCTGTGGTGGTAAATCGGTTTCCAGTGTCAGCTTTTGAATTTCTAGACACAACGCTTCAGGGAAATCGATTTCCTATAATGGTAAATCGATTTCCAGCATACAAGAGTCAAAAAACAGTATGTTTCAAATCTGAATTTGAACCATTTTATGTCCATCAAACTTTGCACCTTTTGACTATATTATACTCATTCCTAGAGGTGTTAAGACACTATATATCCTATATTTTCATATTTGAATTCACCTCTTCCTATTACAATTTAACATCATCCTATATCATTAAATCTTTCATTCAGGTGTTGTGTTTACCAAACTTTCAAAAGATTTTTCTGCATTGTCTCATATGCTATTTCTAGAAAATTCATAGCATATTCAATAACATTTGAGCACTTGTTATTCTTATAAATTGCATGATGGTAGAGAAGATCAATCAAGTGATTGATACATTATTTTCTCATTACAAACTTTTACACAAAAATCAAAATACTTGTTGTACCATTGATGTCCAGGATTGTTGGAAGCAATATAGTCACATTGAGAGGATTGTTCTCATAGGTTGACTTAGTGAAAAATCCAAGAGAATTGTTCTTGGTCCAAGAGGATTGTTCTTGGCATTTGGTTAGTCTTGTACGAGTCACCAAACAATAGTGAAAATCTCTTACTGTGTAAGGGGACTGGAGTACTCTCGGATTGTAAGGGGAACCAGGATATATCCTTGTGTCATTTATTTTTCTGCCTTTACATCTTTCATAACATCACCAAATCAAAAAAAATTATCACCTTCACTTCATAATACCAGATAAAATTTTAAAGAGCCTAATTCACCTCCCTCTTAGGCGCACTTCATACTTACATAGATACGTAGAACCTCTAGGCTGGTAGGGGTTGCTAGAGCCTTTGGTGTTTATGTGGGATTAGAGCAAGCTCATGAAGGTGAGAAGCTCTGTTTTAGGGGTGTTTCTGTATAAGTATCATATTGTCCTCCTCAATCCTAAGGTTGTATTTATAGAGGCCTAGTGGCCTGGATTTGGGGGATGCCAAGAAATAGTAATCATTCCACCTTGACCATAAAGCTCGTGGAATGCCTACTTCTAAAGAATCTTGGTTTTTATGGATCTATGTGCCTGTAGGTGTCGCACGCTCGCGAAAAATGAACAGAGTCGCCACCAATATATTTATCCCATAAGGGAAAGGAATATCAGAAAACCTAACAAAGGAAGGAACAGGGTCTTGCGACCAGAGAATCTAGGTACCGGAGTCGGTTACGCGAGGGGAAGGTATTAGCACCCCTCACGCCCATCGTACTCGATGGTATCCACCTATGTTTGTTTCTATCTAAAGGGTGTGTGCTATGTCTACCTATATGTGAATGCATGCAGAAAGAAATACGGGGAAAAGAAGGATTTATTTACAAATGTGCTCGTTCAAGCCCCGCGACTTGATGCCTACGTATCCTTTTCAGGAATCAGAGCGCCGTAGTTCGGCTCAAGATTTTCTGTTTGTTTTTGTGTTTTTTAGTTGGGCGGAGTTAACGCTCGCGCTCTTGCATAAGGGGACAACCTAGGATGCAATGGAGCGGAGATAACAATGCCCTTAAGAAAGGAGAGAAGAGAGAGAGTTTGAGTGTTTCGAGGAAATCCCTTAAGCAAGGGAAACTCGAGTTACTCTTTGGTTGGTGTTTTTTAGAAGTTGGGAACTTACGCCTGAATGGGACCCTTAAGCAAGGGAGATCCAAGCACTCGAACATTCCCTTAAGCAAGGGACGTTCAAGCTTCCATTCCCTTTTTAAGAATTTTCACTTTGATTATTAATGTTTTAAGTATTTTCTTTGTATTTTTTATGGGGAATTTATTTTGATATTTTTAGATGTTTTAAGTGTTGTAAAAGAAAAAGAAATGAAAAAAAGTGGGGGGACTAGCCTAATTTCTAAGCCTAGTATTATTATTGTAATTCTGATTCCTAATAGAATGGGGAAAAGTTTATCTAAGCATTTCACAATATATTGAAAATATTCAAAAGAAAAAGAATTACATCTAAACTATCCACAAGCAAATGCATTTTATTCATGTGAGAAGCTATTTTTGAATTATCAAAGAAACAACTATTTATTTATGGTTTATCAACCAATTAAAACTCAAAGAAAACGACAATTAAAAGTCCGATTAAAAGAAAATAAAAATTCTAAGAGTCTAATTGTATGGAAAATGTTTTTGTCATTTTTTATTTAAGGAAAATTCAATTAATAAGCAAAAAAAAAAAACAATTTTTATTATTACAATCTATTAACAAGGGGGTGAATTAGCAATCAGTATTATGGACAAAAATGCAGTTAAGAGCACACTGGGCTAGAAAGACAGGGGGTGGAGATAGTAGTCTGTGTACAAGCCCAGGATCACTAGCGTGTGGTGCACTAGCGAATGGGGTGTGCAATTCCAGAAACAGGGCAAAGCCCAAAGCGTGAAGCCCAGCGTTCTATTTTATTCCATTGTTCATTTTATATTATTCAGCATTTATTTCAATTATTTACAGCATGTGATTATATTATACTATGGTTTTTTTATTGAAGAAAACGTGACACACATACACCTAATATCAATTGGTTCAGGTAGAACTTTAAGTAAGATAAGACAAAAACCAAGTCAGAACCAATCATACACATCCACCTCACGTTCTAATTATTTTTCATAAAACAAAATGTCAAACTAATTGGGAGCATGGACCACTCACGCGCTGCCACATAAGCGCAGCATGGAAAGAAAAGATAAAAACCCTCGCCGGACTATTGTTACGCCGGTCATCTTCTCCGGCGGCTTCACCGCGCCGGAGATCATCGATCTACCCAAAAAATGGAAAAGGCTACACCTTCCTACTCGGTTTTCGCCCCTGAGTTCAAGTATGGCTCTGATTTTCTGTGATACTCCCTCTATCATCCATACCGAAGCTACAACATAAACCCTAAGTGACTCAGACTTCGCCCAAGAACAATGCTAAACACATCAATACATTCAGACTTAATCATAGAATTCAAACAAGTGATCCAGGCAAGTAGATGCACACAATAATCACGCAAACAAGATTTGACCATGGGAATCAAAATCTCACGCACAGAACCACATTAAGCATGTTATTATATGCTTCATCAAATAGTCTACATATGCTGAAGATTTCAAGAATCTTACTTGTTCGAAACTTGGATCTTAGAGGTGAAGAAAACCTTGAGGTGTAGTAGCAATCACGAACTCAGTCCTCCACTCTTGGAACCTTGCAGAAGAAAGATATGTGATGGTGAAGCCTCCGATCTTTACTCACACAAGTGATAACGATGATGATGTTGTTCAGAATTTGAGACTTGAGGAGATGAAGAAGATGAATGAGGCTGCTTCAATGGTGGTGATGACGGTTCAGTTAGGGGTGGCGTGGTGGTTATGGTGGAGGTTAGAGATGGAGGAGAGTGGTGGCTGAACCGTGGTTGAAGGAGGAGGAAGAAAAAGTTTGTTAGGGTGGTTGTAGGTAGTTACAAGAGTTTGTTATGGTGATTAGAGGTGGTTAGAGAATAGAGATGAGAGAGGAGTGGAGAGAGAGAGAGAATGAGAGAAAATGAGAGAGAGAGAAGAGAAGAACGAAACTGGAAAAATGAGGTGTGAAGTGTGTGTGAGTGAGTGAATAAAATCGTGAAAATGAGAAGTGAGAGAGAGGGTTGTTTTTATAGCGTGAGTGCAAGATGAATGAGATGCTTTTCCTGAATGTGGACCTTGGAATATGCAATTGCAGCAGCTTTTCTCATTTTTTGAATGTGGGACTTGTAGTGTGTTGTGTAGTAGTGGAGCTTTCTCTTGCATGGCTTGCTTGCATGGAACATTATGGCAATGGCTAAGTATTGAAACAGTTTCAAGCTGCTCACTTTAAGGCCCTATAAACTGCCAACCAAACAACTAAAAATCATGGCCTTTCGATCAATGGAAAGAGGGCATATAGTGGATCAACTTTGGTGTTGGAATTATTGAGAGATGATACATGGAACTCTCTCAAATTTGTTTGGAACATGGAAGCATTCCATTATGCTGGTACATGCGCGCATGCAGCAAGAGGTTGGCTCATGTCTTAGCCCGAGCGGAACATTATGAGAGGGTCACTTTAGAGCTTTATATATCCTTGATCATGTTGCCAAAATTAATGCACATTAGCTCAATGGATAGAGGGTATGGCAAGGAGTCATTTGAGACCAAGCTTGTTCAATATGGAGACTTGTGGAGGAAGAAGATCGAATCTGAATCTAGCCCACCATATGCTTGATGATATGCATGCGTGCCCAGAATTTTATGCCCAGCCTTATGCTGCATTCTGGCCAGTGTGAGGGCATGACTTTGGGGGCTTACCATTTATTCAATATTCATCCAATTCACTCAATTCTTGTTTCAATGGATAGAGGAGATGGCAAGGAAGAGATGCATACCAAGTTTGCACTCATGGCACTTCTGTAGAGCTCTAAAATTGGCTTGAGATTTGGTATGCCATGTGTTTGTGAAAATGCCAGGTCATGACCTGACTTGTGACCTGGAATAGGACTTGGTTCAAATGAGTTTCCAGCAACTTCACACCACTTTAACTCTTCATACAAGCTTCAAATGAAAAAGTGTCCAACTACAAAGTTGTTCTACTCCATGAGAGGAACAACTTTGATGTTGGAAATTTTTCCAGAAAATGCCTTTTGCCACGTGTAAGTCAAGGCTGAAGTGGACTGCACCTCAAGATTTAAAGCATCAAAAATTTTTCTAAGTGTTGGAAACTTGTCTTTCGTCTTTTTGCAACTTTTTGTCGAACTCCCGATTTTATCCGTTCTTCGACTTTTCTTGATTAATTTTCCACCAAAAGTCAATATTTGAATAATTTTCCCGATTTTGACCCAAAAGTCAACTGTTCCGATTTTTCCGACTATTGATGAAATTCCCGATTAAATCTCTTCCAGTCAAATCCAGTCAAACAAACACATCCACAAGTCAGTATGAGAAGCTTTTCACACATAGAAACCATTCCTGATTAACTGTTGACCAGAAAGTCAACTGGTTGACTTTGGTCAAAGAAACCCTGTTTTAAGGAACCAGATGATTTGCAAGCTTGTACCCTTCAATCAATACCTTGCATTGAGATTGAGAAAACCCTAATCCAGGAGGGCTTCCTTGAACACAGAACCACATGATTATACCTAATTCTCCTTATTCTCTGATCAAAACTCTTTGCGACAGAGCTTTTTCTTGCTAGCCTTTGAATAGCATCAATGATATGAATGCATGAATGTGAGTTATGACCTAAGTGATGTATGTATATGAATTCAAAGCCTAAGCCAGTTAGAAGTTAGAGGGTAGGACAAATTTGGGGTATGACAGCTGCCCCTATTTAGTCGTCTTATACTTGAAGGTGAGATTGGCGTTAGCCTTTCGAACATTCGAGGTAGAAGAAGATTAAATATCAAGACCCGAAATTTGTCCTGAAAAGATGGTGTGAGTGTTATCCTTATTTTTCTTTTTGTTTTGATATCTGCTGGGGAAAGAGAAATTTATTTTTGTTTTTTCTGGTGGGGATATTTACAGTGAATAATGGATTTGAATGGTGGTAGTATGTGACATAGCCAAGGTACCAATACAAGGTTTTCAAAGAGAATGGTTGTATGAAACAATGACTGAAAAGATAAGATCTCGTAGCGATTTATGACTCAACATCGGGAGAAGACCTAAGCATAATCTTCAGGACTGAAAGAATAATATCTCGTATGATCTATGACTCAACATCGACTCGACACCAGGAGAAGACCTAAGCATGATCTTCAGGACTGAGAGAATAAGATCTCTTACGATCTATGACTCAACATCGACTCGACACCAGGAGAAGACCTAAGCATGATCTTCAGGACTGAAAGAATAAGATCTCTTACGATCTATGACTCAACATCGACTCGACACCAGGAGAAGACCTAAGCATGATCTTCAGGACTGAAAGAATAAGATCTCTTACGATCTATGACTCAACATCGACTCGACACCAGGAGAAGACCTAAGCATGATCTTCAGGACTGAAAGAATAAGATCTCTTATGATCTATGACTCAACATCGACTCGACACCAGGAGAAGACCTAAGCATGATCTTCAGGACTGAAAGAATAAGATCTCTTACGATCTATGACTCAACATCGACTCGACACCAGGAGAAGACCTAAGCATGATCTTCAGGACTGAAAGAATAAGATCTCTTACGATCTATGACTCAACATCGACTCGACACCAGGAGAAGACCTAAGCATGATCTTCAGGACTGAAAGGAAAAGATCTTGTGCGATCTAAGACTCAACGTCGGGGTTTGGAGAAGGAAATTGGTTTTGAAATGGTTTGCCAGGTTGGAAACTGGGCTTTGAAAGGGTTTGCCAGGTTGGGAACTGGGCTTTGAAAGGGTTTGCCAGGTTGGGAGTTGGGCTTTAAAAGGGTTTGCCAGGTTGGGAACTGGGCTTTGAAAGGGTTTGCCAGGTTGGAAACTGGGCTTTGAAAAGGTTTGCCAGGTTGGGAACTGGGCTTTGAAAAGGTTTGCCAGGTTGGGAACTGGGCTTTGAAAGGGTTTGCCAGGTTGGAAACTGGGCTTTGAAAGGGTTCGAAGGTCGGAAGGCCAAGGGTTCGCAACACGGGGGTTGGACTTGAAAAGTTTTCCCATACGGGGGAAGGGACCACGGAGACGAGTGACGACTAGACTCGATCGAAAAGACATAATCACGAAGATGTTGATGCTTGCGAAGCACAAGAATTACATTAATCCCTCGGGCCAAAGGCGGGGTGTAACTCTTCAAGAGTGGCAATCGTTCGAATTGCCACACACCAAGTATGGTTATCCAAACGATTGAAAAATGAGATGGGTTGAATGCCCACCCTCATTCGCACTCTAATTTGCGCGCAGCACACGGGAAATAACCACAACAAGACTAGTGGCGACTAGACTTGACAAGAAGATAGAAGTAACCACTGGGAATTACGGAGATAATGATGCTTGCGAAGCATAAGAATTACATTAATCCCTCAGGCCAAAGGCGGGGTGTAACTCTTCAAGAGCGGCAATCGTTCGAATTGCCACACACTAAGTATGATTATTCAAACGACTGAAAAATGAGATGGGTTGAATGCCCACCCTCATTCACGCTCTAATCTGCACGCAGCATACGGGAAATAACCTCGGAGACAACGATTCTGACGAAGAAAGACATTGCATCCGATCCTCGTTGGAGAGAGAAAATGAGACTTCTTTTGGGGATTAAGGATACCAGGTATCGGCACCGTGGCATAAGGAGATTTGTAATGTAGTAGCAGATATCAATCGAAGTTTGTAGGGACACCTTTTTATATGGGGAAATATCATTGTCTCGATTGGGTGCTGATTTGTACTATCTGGCTTATGCTTTGTATGCATGTTTGAATTTTTCTATGGCGTAATGATCCGCTTTGACGGATATGCTACGCTTTTAAGGATGCAATGTTATATGCAATGGAAACTATATGCAGAGTGCCAAATAAAGGCATTAGTGAGGTAAACACCAGGGAGAATCCCCTTAGTGTTAAGGACCATGTAGAGGTGCCAATAGATATTGGACTTTGATTTGTAAGATGTACCTTCTTTGACTTGAAGAATAATTTCTGACTTCTCACCATGTGCCACTGCTTGGAGGATTTTTCAGCTTGAGGAGATTCCCTCGATTCACCATGTTGGGGATGAGAGATCCAGATAAGAAGCCCAGGTGGGGGAAGTAGAGCAACTCCTAGGAGAAATAAACTCCTACGCTTGAGGAATGGAACAAACTCTCGGGAGGAATAAACTCCATGCTTGGGGAGAGACCAAGGTTCCAGGAGAAATAAACTCCTATGATTAGGGAGAGGACAATAAAACTCAGAAGATCGTGCCCCAAGTTTCATGACTTATGAAGGAATTTGCCCTAAAGGATCCTTGGAGAGATTTGTCGAATCTCGACGTAACTGCCCCAGATTGGTTGAGCTCAAGAGAGATTCCTCGGCATGATTGCCCCAGATTGATCAAAGCTTGAAGAGATTTATCGACATGATTGCCCCAGATATGCTGAATTTGAGAGGTCAAACCTCGACTTAATTGCACCTGATTAGGTACATCTTACTAGAATCCCCAAGCTTTCATCGTTTTGAAGTCGAACAAACATGGAAACAACTTTACCACGCTCAACGGAATCTTCAAACTCTTCCCCTCAGGGTAATCAAAGGAAGCATTAACTGTTCATGCCCAACGGATTTTTTAGAGAACCTTCCCCTTGATGGTCAATATTTGAGATGATTAGCTTTTACTCCTTGGAGTTCTCAAGTCTTTTGTACTATGACATGATCAAGTCATTCACTGATTCTCATCATTGAAAATTTCCTTGATGTTAAGCACATATTTTGTATACAAAAGAATGTTAATTCTAAGAATGATAATTCTAATGCAAAGCCTATGTTAGTCTTGAAGTTGTAAAACTTTTTTGTGAAATGAGGTTGCGACCTCTTGTGACCGAATCACTAGTTGACACAACCTCGATTTTTGCATGTGAAAGATAAAGCAAACATACGATACCAAGATGGATATGAGTTCCGCTTCATTGGGAGTCAGTTAAACGTTATCTCGTCAGAGTGCGCTTTCAAAATAAACCCTACTTCAATTAGGACTTTTAAGGGTTGTAATTTGGCCAGGTTCACGGTTTCTAGAAAACAAAGGACTTTTTAGGCTCAAAGTTATTTGTACCCACCCCCTTCGTGATGTTCTCCAGTCCTATGTTCAATTTAGCTTGATACGAGTGTTCATCCCTCACAAGGAATTTTGAAATGGTTGAAGAATCAATGAGGTTTTTCGGACATGGCGGTCGCTCACCTTTTATTCTTCTGATTCATTATCACACGACTTTGTTCTTGCTTGGAAATTTCATCATCTTTTTTTTCTTTTGCCATTTTCTTTTCATCTTTATTTATTTTCATTATTTTTTCGCCATTTTTTTTTTCTCTCTTTTTTTTTTTTGAACAAGTCGTGTGACCTCGCATAGTCTTTGATTCGTTGGAGGTGATTGCGACCGCCTCACTCCTTGATTTGATGAAGGATTACCATTGTGGTATCGTCATCTCTTGGTCTCTTGATGGAATAAGGATAATCGTCGCGGTTTTGACATCCCTCAACCTTTTGGAGGATAACCATTGTTGTATCCTTAGATGCATACCCTTTTGGTGAGTGTTGAAAGCTCGATCAAGTTAAATGAACACTACCCTTCCCCAAGGTCAAAATGAGGGTTTTTCTAATTAGAAAAGAAACTCCTACTTCAAGGCTCAAAGGGGTTAACGAGGGTCTATCTCCCTTATATCTCCGGTGTTTGGGGATTTGAAACAATGCCTGTACATCCTCAGTAGGGTTTTTTATTCAAAAACACATGATCAGAGATTTTGCATTTTTATTTTTCATCATTCTCCCTCAGCTCTTTGCCTAGGCAAGGGATTTGTAAAAATTGGTATCGTAATGCCAAAAACATTTTATGAGTGAAAACGAATGGATTACTTCAAGACAAACATAAGCAATGTATTTTTATTTTCATTCAAAAATTAACAAACTTTTACATGTTATAAATGCTTAAACAAACAATGAAATGTTACAAATGAGAATGCAATAAAGAAACTAAATGAATGCCATTGTTGAGGAGACTTGACTCCGTCTGGACTTATTGATCTTGAATACTTTCTGCAGTTCTTTCCAAACACTTCAGATTACTCCAAAAGAGAACTCCAACGAAGTCACCTAAGAGTTGTAAACTTTTGCCTTACTTTAGGGATTCGAGCAATGCGAGTGATGCAATGCTCAAGATAAGAGTACGTCTTGCTTATCCCTCGTGCGGGAGCCCCAAGTAATGTTGCTAGAGTAGTAGTTGCCATCACAAATGGAAGTACCTTGCATGGTCATCAAATTGAGGAGATCTACTTGTGGTGAAGAAGACCCAATACTCGAATCTTAACCAATTGAAGTTCCAACAAACAGGGAAGCGAATGGAAACAAGGCAATAGAATCACGTCAATTTGTTTCTCATATTCTTCTTGTCTCTATTAACAAGCGAAGGCCACTGAGAAGGAGACCCTGAGAAAAGGCAACTGATATATGAAGTAGAACCTTGAGAATGAGAAGCGTTGTGAAGAACACTCTTGATTACCACATGAAATAAGATTCTAACAAAGTCATCCAGGAATTTGTAACGCTTTTAGGGATTCGAGTAGTGTGAATGATGCAATGCTCAAGATAAGAGTACGTCTTGCTTATCCCTCGATCGGGAGCCCCAAGCATATTCATTGAAGAAGTATTTGCCATCAAACATGGAGGAACCTTGTGTGGTCACCAAACTTAGAGAAGCTACTTGTTGCAAGGAGAGTTCAAACACCAACTGAAAAACCAACCTCCACGGATACAACTGAGCACAAGAACCTTGAGAATGAGAGATGCTTCTACAAAACATTCTTGATTACTTTTTGAAGAAGATTCTGACAAAGTTGCTCGAGAATTTGTGGTGTTTTCATTATTATTATACCAATAAGTTCAAACAAGGAAGTAGCCTTCTACAAAACAGGAAATACTGAAATGAGAATACGGAAATGAAATGATGATCGCCATAGTTGAGGAGCCTTGACTCCATTTGGGCTTATTATCATTATATATATATATATATATATTTTTTTTGGCGATACTTTCTGGAATACGGACATTCACTTATGCATGAACTCTTCGTTTTATGTGCAGGCCATTTGGAGTGAATGATATTGCTTCGGAGTCAATGAGATCTTGGATTTGCTGCTTCAGCGCCCTACAATTCTCAATATCATGGCCAGGTGCCCCAGAATGGAACTCGCATCGAGCATTGGCATCAAAACTGGGGGGAAGCTTTTCAGGCATGGACAAATCGCGTAGCTCAACCAACCGAAGTTCCAGCAAGCGGGGAAGTAACTGAGCATAAGGCATCGGGATCGGATCAAGAACCCTTTGAGGCATCTTAGGTTTTTGCCCACACATTCGGCCTCCTTGATTCATTCTAGGGACATGAACAGATTGACGTGGAGGTAACGGCACTTAAAGTTGTGGATGGACTCCACAAAACATCCCATGAATTGGAGGATATCCTATTGGAGAGGAGAGATCAACGACCTCTGTTGCAGTAGTAGGAATAACATCACCCTCCTTTCTTAGTACCTTTTTCAGAACTTCCATGACCAAACTCACTTGAGTCTTCAACTGACTGTTTTCCTCTTTTAGTGCACCCTGATTATGGACCAGTTCTTGCATTTCCAACATAAGATGACCCATTTGTTCCCTCATCTCATCCATTTCCTCACGGAGTTGTTCCATAGTTGATCTCGGAGCTCGTGGCGGTGAGAAGTCAAATCTGTTGATGATCTTGAAATCTGAATAGAAAGGGTCCCATAAGTCTCTGAGAGAACCATGAAATGCATGATAGTATGAATGCATGTTTCATTTATGAGAATCCTAAAGTCTTTTCACACTTTTTCTTTTTCTTTTGGAATCCAAGCTTTGTTTTATATGGAGTATTTTTTCTTTTCTTTTTTTCTGCTTTTCTATTTCCTTTTTTCTTTTTGTTGTTTTTTTTTTTGAAATAGACTTTAGGATCTCCCATAAATGAAGTGGATAAAGCGATGATGTTATGCAATGCAAAAGCATGGGATCAAGGTCCACATAATCTTAGTAACCACCGCACAATCCTCTGAATAACTGATATGAAACCTCTGTACAGGCCAAATGTCACAGGATCAAAGGTTCGACGCCTTTTTGAATACCAGAATATCAAGCACCATGAGAACAGACCAAATAAAGGTCCGACCTCAAATATGAAGAAGCAATGGTATGTAGGAGTCAAGGTTTCCTGTCCCACCCCAATCTCACGGGTATGAAGTCTAGACACGGACAAGTGGTCCCTAATGGTCACTAGGGTCTACAGTTCCCATGGGGTACAAAGTGTTTGAGGCAACAAGCGTGCCAGACACAGTGTTCCATGAAAGAACCTCGCCCAGTTGTGGTACCCCATGTCAAGCTCGATCGTAGCAAGAGCCACGGGAGTCAACATGAGCATCCACGCTAATCCTATGTGTCACTGGCCTGGGTAGTGGGCCTTTTACCTCACAAAAACCCCCCACCTGCAAAACAAAGCAGAAAAATATGTGCCCCCCACGAGGACCCATAATATAGTCCAGATGCATGATGTGCAAGCAGAAATAAACATGATATGCAAGCAGAAAATAAACATGCAAACATATATACAAGATATAGACAAAAAAACAAATAAACACCCAATAAAATAAAACAAACAAAGGTTAGGATCGACTTGCTTAGGTAGTCCCCAGCAGAGTCGCCAGCTGTCGCACGCTCGCGAAAAATGAACAGAGTCGCCACCAATATATTTATCCCATAAGGGAAAGGAATATCAGAAAACCTAACAAAGGAAGGAACAGGGTCTTGCGACCAGAGAATCTAGGTACCGGAGTCGGTTACGCGAGGGGAAGGTATTAGCACCCCTCACGCCCATCGTACTCGATGGTATCCACCTATGTTTGTTTCTATCTAAAGGGTGTGTGCTATGTCTACCTATATGTGAATGCATGCAGAAAGAAATACGGGGAAAAGAAGGATTTATTTACAAATGTGCTCGTTCAAGCCCCGCGACTTGATGCCTACGTATCCTTTTCAGGAATCAGAGCGCCGTAGTTCGGCTCAAGATTTTCTGTTTGTTTTTGTGTTTTTTAGTTGGGCGGAGTTAACGCTCGCGCTCTTGCATAAGGGGACAGCCTAGGATGCAATGGAGCGGAGATAACAATGCCCTTAAGAAAGGAGAGAAGAGAGAGAGTTTGAGTGTTTCGAGGAAATCCCTTAAGCAAGGGAAACTCGAGTTACTCTTTGGTTGGTGTTTTTTAGAAGTTGGGAACTTACGCCTGAATGGGACCCTTAAGCAAGGGAGATCCAAGCACTCGAACATTCCCTTAAGCAAGGGACGTTCAAGCTTCCATTCCCTTTTTAAGAATTTTCACTTTGATTATTAATGTTTTAAGTATTTTCTTTGTATTTTTTATGGGGAATTTATTTTGATATTTTTAGATGTTTTAAGTGTTGTAAAAGAAAAAGAAATGAAAAAAAGTGGGGGGACTAGCCTAATTTCTAAGCCTAGTATTATTATTGTAATTCTGATTCCTAATAGAATGGGGAAAAGTTTATCTAAGCATTTCACAATATATTGAAAATATTCAAAAGAAAAAGAATTACATCTAAACTATCCACAAGCAAATGCATTTTATTCATGTGAGAAGCTATTTTTGAATTATCAAAGAAACAACTATTTATTTATGGTTTATCAACCAATTAAAACTCAAAGAAAACGACAATTAAAAGTCCGATTAAAAGAAAATAAAAATTCTAAGAGTCTAATTGTATGGAAAATGTTTTTGTCATTTTTTATTTAAGGAAAATTCAATTAATAAGCAAAAAAAAAAAAAAAAGAAAAAACAATTTTTATTATTACAATCTATTAACAAGGGGGGTGAATTAGCAATCAGTATTATGGACAAAAATGCAGTTAAGAGCACACTGGGCTAGAAAGACAGGGGGTGGAGATAGTAGTCTGTGTACAAGCCCAGGATCACTAGCGTGTGGTGCACTAGCGAATGGGGTGTGCAATTCCAGAAACAGGGCAAAGCCCAAAGCGTGAAGCCCAGCGTTCTATTTTATTCCATTGTTCATTTTATATTATTCAGCATTTATTTCAATTATTTACAGCATGTGATTATATTATACTATGGTTTTTTTATTGAAGAAAACGTGACACACATACACCTAATATCAATTGGTTCAGGTAGAACTTTAAGTAAGATAAGACAAAAACCAAGTCAGAACCAATCATACACATCCACCTCACGTTCTAATTATTTTTCATAAAACAAAATGTCAAACTAATTGGGAGCATGGACCACTCACGCGCTGCCACATAAGCGCAGCATGGAAAGAAAAGATAAAAACCCTCGCCGGACTATTGTTACGCCGGTCATCTTCTCCGGCGGCTTCACCGCGCCGGAGATCATCGATCTACCCAAAAAAATGGAAAAGGCTACACCTTCCTACTCGGTTTTCGCCCCTGAGTTCAAGTATGGCTCTGGTTTTCTGTGATACTCCCTCTATCATCCATACCGAAGCTACAACATAAACCCTAAGTGACTCAGACTTCGCCCAAGAACAATGCTAAACACATCAATACATTCACACTTAATCATAGAATTCAAACAAGTGATTCAGGCAAGTAGATGCACACAATAATCACGCAAACAAGATTTAACCATGGGAATCAAAATCTCACGCACAGAACCACATTAAGCATGTTATTATATGCTTCATCAAATAGTCTACATATGCTGAAGATTTCAAGAATCTTACTTGTTCGAAACTTGGATCTTAGAGGTGAAGAAAACCTTGAGGTGTAGTAGCAATCACGAACTCAGTCCTCCACTCTTGGAACCTTGCAGAAGAAAGATATGTGATGGTGAAGCCTCCGATCTTTACTCGCACAAGTGATAACGATGATGATGTTGTTCAGAATTTGAGACTTGAGGAGATGAAGAAGATGAATGAGGCTGCTTCAATGGTGGTGATGACGGTTCAGTTAGGGGTGGCGTGGTGGTTATGGTGGAGGTTAGAGATGGAGGAGAGTGGTGGCTGAACCGTGGTTGAAGGAGGAGGAAGAAAAAGTTTGTTAGGGTGGTTGTAGGTAGTTACAAGAGTTTGTTATGGTGATTAGTGGTGGTTATAGAATAAAGATGAGAGAGGAGTGGAGAGAGAGAATGAGAGAAAATGAGAGAGAGAAGAGAAGAACGAAACTGGAAAAATGAGGTGTGAAGTGTGTGTGAGTGAGTGAATAAAATCGTGAAAATGAGAAGTGAGAGAGAGGGTTGTTTTTATAGTGTGAGTGCAAGATGAATGAGATGCTTTTCCTGAATGTGGAACTTGGAATATGCAATTGCAGCAGCTTTTCTCATTTTTTGAATGTGGGACTTGTAGTGTGTTGTGTAGTGGTGGAGCTTTCTCTTGCATGGCTTGCTTGCATGGAACATTATGGCAATGGCTAAGTATTGAAAAAGTTTCAAGCTGCTCACTTTAAGGCCCTATAAACTGCCAACCAAACAACTAAAAATCATGGCCTTTCGATCAATGGAAAGAGGGCATATAGTGGATCAACTTTGGTGTTGGAATTATTGAGAGATGATACATGGAACTCTCTCAAATTTGTTTGGAACATGGAAGCATTCCATTATGCTGGTACATGCGCGCATGCAGCAAGAGGTTGGCTCATGTCTTAGCCCGAGCGGAACATTATGAGAGGGTCACTTTAGAGCTTTATATCTCCTTGATCATGTTGCCAAAATTAATGCACATTAGCTCAATGGATAGAGGGTATGGCAAGGAGTCATTTGAGACCAAGCTTGTTCAATATGGAGACTTGTGGAGGAAGAAGATCGAATCTGAATCTAGCCCACCATATGCTTGATGATATGCATGCGTGCCCAGAATTTTATGCCCAGCCTTATGCTGCATTCTGGCCAGTGTGAGGGCATGACTTTGGGGGCTTGCCATTTGTTCAATATTCATCCAATTTACTCAATTCTTGTTTCAATGGATAGAGGAGATGACAAGGAAGAGATGCATACCAAGTTTGCACTCATGGCACTTCTGTAGAGCTCTAAAATTGGCTTGAGATTTGGCATGCCATGTGTTTGTGAAAATGCCAGGTCATGACCTGACTTGTGACCTGGAATATGACTTGGTTCAAATGAGTTTCCAGCAACTTCACACCACTTTAACTCTTCATACAAGCTTCAAATGAAAAAGTGTCCAACTACAAAGTTGTTCTACTCCATGAGAGGAACAACTTTGATGTTGGAAATTTTTCTAGAAAATGCCTTTTGCCACGTGTAAGTCAGGGCTGAAGTGGACTGCTCCTCAAGATTTAAAGCATCAAAAATTTTTCTAAGTGTTGGAAACTTGTCTTTCGTCTTTTTGCAACTTTTTGTCGAACTCCCGATTTTATCCGTTCTTCGACTTTTCTTGATTAATTTTCCACCAAAAGTCAATATTTGAATAATTTTCCCGATTTTGACCCAAAAGTCAACTGTTCCGATTTTTCCGACTATTGATGAAATTCCCGATTAAATCTCTTCCAGTCAAACAAACACATCCACATAGTCAGTATGAGAAGCTTTTCACACATAGAAACCATTCCTGATTAACTGTTGACCAGAAAGTCAACTGGTTGACTTTGGTCAAAGAAACCCTGTTTTAAGGAACCAGATGATTTGCAAGCTTGTACCCTTCAATCAATACCTTGCATTGAGATTGAGAAAACCCTAATCCAGGAGGGCTTCCTTGAACACAGAACCACATGATTATACCTCATTCTCCTTATTCTCTGATCAAAACTCTTTGCGACAGAGCTTTTTCTTGCTAGCCTTTGAATAGCATCAATGATATGAATGCATGAGTGTGAGTTATGACCTAAGTGATGTATGTACATGAATGCAAAGCCTAAGCCAGTTAGAAGTTAGAGGGTAGGACAAATTTGGGGTATGACAGTAGGTATAAAGTTGAAAATCCCACAAAAGATCCATCTGAAGTTTTGATGACGACAACGATGGTTAAAACCAATGGCGATAACTTTAAACCTTGATGATGGTGATCTAACCAAAGAAAACATCTTATTCCTCATCAATAAAAGGAGACTCAAGATCAAAGTGATTATATGATCAAAAGCAATCTGGAAAAGAATCATGAAGACTTGGATAAAGTGTGAAAGTTCTCTAGGTCATGTCCAACAATAATTCCTATGAGTTTCTCCTAAAATAGCCATTCAATCAACATTGGTTAAAACACATTCTATAAGCCTTACCAATGATGCATATTGAATCATGCGAAGCCTTGAGTAATGGAGAAATAATTACAAAGCAACAATTAAATTAATTATAAAGATGAGATAAGAGTATAAAAATAGGGAACATCGACCTAAAAATAATTAGATCGTGGGTGCTCCCTGGAAACTCCCAGTGCATGTGAAACATGGTGCAAATTACTGAAGTACAAAGTTTTACATTAAGATACACACATATTTGCTGAAAAGCTATAATATGGTTCAAAGGGGAATAATATATCATTGAGGGAGCTAATAATAAACTCAACAACAAATGACTCTCAAATATGGTCAATATTATCCAAAAGTTGTAATCCCAAAAGATGACATCATGCATTAGGGTTAGCCCAAAATACAAGCCAGTGCCATCAAATGTAAGAGCTAGCCCCACCATAAATAGAAATAAAAAATACCATAGGAAAGAAATACCATTATCATAAATAGAGGCTCACATCATAATCAACAACCACATAAGATACTATTTGTGGTCCTAAAATATATGAGATTAAGGGAATAAATAGAAGAACTCACCAAGAGTGTCAACACCAAAACAGAACAAGAGCATACTTGACGATTTAACATGCCCCCCTTATATTATACATGCCACCCCCCATATTTGTGTATTCCAAAATTACCCTTGAATAAGTTATTGGGGGTGAAGCATGAAGTTTTCGGTATATTTTTTGCAAAAAAAAATAAAAAATTGTATTATCGGAAATTTCAAATTTCCGGTAGTACAATATATATTTTTTTTATTTGCAAAAAATATATCAGAAATTTCGAAAAATCCGGTAATTTTTTTAAAATTTCCGGTAAAAACTCACAGAAATTTCTAAAAATTCGGTATTTTTTCGAAATATCCAATATACCCCACAAATTTCCGGTAGAAACACATATTTTTTGAAAATTAGTAACCTTAGGCAAGGGTATAATGGTAAAAGCATACCTCTTAGGGGGTGACATGTTAAATCCTCATCATACTTGGAGAAACCCAGCTATAAAAATAGACAATTGAAGAGAAACACTAGAGAAGCTTACACCTCACACACTACAGAAGACAAAGAGAACATAAAAATGCTCAAATGAATGAGAAAGTTCCTATTTATAAATAACACAAAGGTCATGTAAACTGACAAGTTGGGAGTAAACATTGATAAAAAGTAATATGTTATTGTATATATAGGGGAACCCCTTTTAAAAATTAAACGGTGAGTGAAATATGGTTCAACAATCAAAGAGAGGGCCTTAAAGACCACACACCCATCGACAAACAAATGCCACTTAGTACTAATGACATGATCAGAGTAATAGTGACAATTATGATTCTAAAGTAGTAAGCATTCTATAAAATATCTAATAAAAATCTTATAGCACAAAAGCTGGGAGACCAACATAAAAAACAACATAGGACGCAAGCCACACTCATGCTATGCTATTCCAAGCTCGAGGGGAAATTATTCCTGCCTAGGCCGACATGTATAATAAATAACCCAATAAAAATGTTGACCTATAACTAACTTAATCTAATTTGGATCCCTAAGCGACTTACCGTGGATCTATGTACTTGCAGGTTTAGTCAGGAAGTGATCGAAGTTAAGCACACTACTACATAAAACCCATTTAACAACAGTTGAAAAATACATATAATCAGGTGGGTCCAGATGTTGTTATGTAGAGTATTGTCGTAAATGCGTTACTTACAATTACGGTCCTGGGACCGATGTTGTATTCTAGAAAGCGTGCACAATATCATAACGGTTATTCAATCCAACTGTTGTGATAGACCTAATTGTCCTAGATTCGATTCTCATCAACAACATTTTGTAATTTATATTATTCTGGTCAGTATTCAATATACAACCATGGTTATGTGTTATAACCGCTGTCAAAGCTTCCTCTGTTTTAAAAATGCAATTCTCTGCTTTTCAAATTTTCCCCATTTTTAAACCTGTATCTATTAAAACCATATCAGAGAATTTAAAACAACTTGTATTTTTGTTATCCATTCATAAAGAGCATAAAAAATAACCTGTATTTTTGTTAACATTGTGCATCAAAAGCCAAAATTATTACATCATACACAACATATGTTTAAGTCAAAAGTAATATTCACATCAATACAAAAAATAAGTCATTAGCACATCTCAATAAATCAATCAACATGACCCTTAAGCACATTGTGGATATATGCCCACCGTCTACGGAGATCTACAAAGTCTTCCACAGAGAATGATGTTTCGTCGTTAAACATCTACATAATAAAGAGCAAAAAGTGAATATCATGCATGATAATAATTAAATAGTCAACTTATATATAATATATGTAAACATTTATGACATATATACCTTATCCCATGAATCAACAATGCTGGCAAGGACAATGTTTAACATGTGTTTCATGACATAATACCCACACTCGTAAGTCTCAGGTTGTTTCCTCGTCTACAAATTTAAGCAATAATTACATGAATATAACCATATATGAATATAAATAAAATAATCAGATAATCAAACCACTTATATTAGGCAAGAGCCATGTGGCTTTCTTCTAACATTATGAATCATATTCATTTGTTGCACAACACTGTACATTAAAAATGAATTAAACATGTTACACGATAAATTAATTAAAATATCAAAGAAAATATTAATTTAAAGTTTCATATAAACATACACTTATTAATTAATAATATCTTTCATTTTCCTCTCGAGATTATAATGTAAGGAACACAATGTAGTTATCGTATTTATCCTAAATGATATGATGATCAATTACCAATGACCGCTGAATAAATACGAGAATATATATAATTAGTATTTGCTAAAACAAAACTAAACATATAATACATAAACATCAATTACAAAAATAGCAACTCATACAGAAATGATGCTAAGTAACAATTTTTTCTTTCATCATTTAACCGTCTTTTCACGTACTCTTGAACGGATTTTGGATCATTACTTGTCCATTGAATAAAAAATAGATCCAAGATTCCATAAATACTCGATTTATTCGACTCAATACAAACACGGTGAATGTACCTACACGGTTAAAGAAAATTAAAAAATTAAGGGAGAAAATACAAAAAATGATAATGTTATATAATGACATGTATATAAACAATTATATACTTGTGTGCACCAAACTTACAATATCCCTATGTCCAGCCACTTATATGCAAGAAGAAAATCCCTTACATCTTCAGGATTGTAATAGAAGAACTCCATACATGGACAATGTTCTAGCTGAAGAGGTTGCGATGCATTCAACACCGCAACGCTAAAGTTTAATATGGTGATCTCATTTGCGTTAGGGTCCATTAACTCATTGCGGTTACCTGGAGGGGGGAAGAGGATGAACAATTACTTCCTTTGGTGCTAGCACGATGTACAACACTTCTACTTGGACTTTGATCATCATTATCATCACCATCAACGTAAGGATCTTCATTTGTACGTTGCTCGATGATTTCACTTAATCTCTACATCATGATATTAAATTTGAACATAAAACAAAATAAGCACAATGTATATCACACACTTCCGATAAAACACTAACATCTTAAATAAAGCACATATCGAATATAACTATTCCAACTTATCAAACTTTTCCACATCTTTCTTCCGTCTTTCCCTTTCCTCTCCTAACATCTTCCTTTGTTCTTCGAACTGCTTCTCAAAATACTCAATCTTCTGTCTTTGTGCAAGAAATTCCCGACTTTCGGTGCTTTTTCTTACTGGACAAAAGAATAACTTCATGCCGACACCTTCTCCAACACCATAGACATGCCCACCATGCTCATTTGTTCCGATAGCTTCTACTAGAATATCATGTCGTGGTTTAGGAACAAACGTGCCTTAACGGGCCACCTCAACCAACTTATCCTATACAATATAAGCAACTTACATATATTGTTACCAAAGCATTTAAATAACAAATAACATAAGCAAAAGAAGTCATACTTACAATTTTCTCAGCAACTACTCTTGACGCATCTGAGGTGTACTCTCCATTTGGTCTTAATCGATCTCTCTTCCACGTCTCATGTCTTGACAGTGGAGACAGGATGCGATCATCTCCCATTTGTGGTTGTTTTCCAAGCATGATTGTTTTCTCAAGTTTCCTGTAACCCTCACGAGACTATCTATGGAGGTACATGTTTTTTGCCTTGTTTTTTATTCCTACTTCGCTTTTAACCTGTTATTTGTGTAGTAAAAAATATATATGATTAGTATCTATAACTCATTAGAATAAAATTATCGGATAAATAAGAGTAGTACTAACCTTGAATTCCTCAGAACGACGTATTCTCGCAAACGTTTTCCATTGCTTCTTCGATATTAAATTATATCTTATCCATGGACGAGCAAGACCGGCTTTAGGCCGGCTTTAGGCTTTCCAATGTAGTTAGCCATAAGTTATGCCTTAAATCCCCTCCATAGAGTACCGGCATAACAGATCCATTTTTTTCCAACTTTGTGTCATCGGTAAACTCAAAACTCATCTACATTTAAATCAATATATATGTATGTATTAGAAATTATAGGAAGTGATATCGAATATATGAAAATTATATAATGTATTACCTTAATCTTGAAGACAAACGGTTCAATACAAATAGGTAAATCAACCTCTCCAACCACTGATTTCTTCGATCCATCAAAAGCCTTCACAATTACATTGCTAAATCTCATTCGTGTGCCACCATAAGACAGCTTAGCAAGAGTGGATTTTGGCATGACATTCGGCAATGAGCTAGTATCGATCAACACATTAGACATCGAGTCCTCTTTGCAACTGACAGAGATGTGCAAAGCCAAATTGTGATTTCTTCCTTCCTCAGGCAAATCTTCATCACTGAAGCTCAAATTATTACATGCAGTGATATTACTCACAACCCCATTAAAATGATCCAATGTCACATCATAATCCACAAAGGCTTGATCAAGTATCTTCATCAATAAATCCCTATGAGCAGGAGAACTCATCAACTGTTCCATTATAGAGATCTTGTACGGAGTACGATGCAACTGATCCACAATCTTATAATCACTCATCTTGATAAGCTTCAAAATCTCATCCATCTCCTTTCCTGAAGACGACCCATCATTCACCTTTGTCGCATCATTAATATTTGCAGGCACTTGAGTAGGATTCCTCTGGACATCCACAACTTCTTGGGGCTGAGTAAAAACTCGTCCACTTCTAGTCACTCTACTAATATCTGCTATATTCACCACAAAAGACAGAGGCTTAATCTCGACTTCTTTTCCAGCTTCCAACATGGTGGCATTGTATCTGTAGGGCACAACTTTGTCAGAGCTATAAGGTACAGATCCAGGCAAACATATCACAAAAGGCTCTACAACAGCTTTTCCATAATAACCAATCTCTATGCATTCTAGAATTTCAAAGCACGGCTCAATCATATTGACATCATCTTCATCTCTGTTTCTCAGAATCTCAATGAGCCCTTGATCCATCATCTCTTGTAAATCTCTTCTCACAATATAACATCCTCGAAGGTTGACTGAACAGATCCTACAAGCAGCATGATTATGCTCATAATGACTATATTCACACAGAGTGGCATGCATCTCTACCAATGATCCTCTGATGTGTTCCACACGATAAACCTTATACTTTCTAGGGCATCCATACACCATGTTCACAGCAGATGCTTCATGAGTTGGCAATGGATTGTTCTGCACATTAGGACCGACATCACGGAAGGAAAGCATACCAGAACGGACCAATCTCTGAACTTCATTCTTTAGAGGCCAAAAATTCTCTAAGTCATGCCCAGGAGCATTCTGATGAAAAGCACAAGTGGCATCGGCCTTGTACCACCAAGGGAGTTTCTCTAGAACAGGAGGCGGTCACCTTGGTTGAACTAACTTCTTATGAATTAGAGCGGGATACAATTTTGTGTATGTCATGGGGATAGGATCAAAATTAACTCGAGGATACGGATTCCGCCTCGCTGGTTGTTGATTAACAGGAGCTACAGGCAATGAATTCACAACAGGAGTCACTGACGCCACTTGTTCAGGTTGACTTCTGGATCGACTATTCTTCCCATAAGAAACAACATTAGCATTTGATTCCTTTTTCTTTTGGAAATAAGAACCATACTTCCTCGCACCACCGGACGGATTGTCATTCTGAACCAGACGACCTTCTCGCTCAGCTTCTTCCAGCCTAACACCCATAGCCACCATTTCAGCAAAGTCTACAGGAGCACTTGCAATCATCTTTTCATAGTAAAATGGGCCAAGAGTCTTCAGGAAAATCTTAGTCATCTCTTTCTCTTCCATCAAAGGAATTACTTGGGCGGAAACCTCACGCCATCTCTAAGCATATTCCTTGAATGATTCCTTTTCTTTCTGCATCATAGCTCGCAGCTGATCTCGATCAGGAGCCATGTCCATATTATACTTGTACTGTTTCACAAACGCCTCATCTAGATCATTAAAGGTGCGAATATGGGTGCTATCAAGGCCCATATACCACTTAGAAACAACTCTAGTCAAACTGTCTTGGAAATAATGGATCAACAGATGTTGATCATCAGTGTGAGTGGACATCTTCCTTACATACATCACCATATGCGCCCGAGGACAGGAATTTCCCTTATACTTCTCGAATTCAGGCAACTCAAACTTAGCAGGTACTTTCACATTGGGAACAAGGCAGAGATCATGCACATTCTTTCCAAACAATTCTTTCCTACGCAGGGCTTTCATCTCTTTCTGCAATGCTTCAAACTGATCTTAGAAACCATCCATTCTGTCGTGAATACCCAAACCTTCACTTGGCGCAGCATCGTAAATGGGTTCTGGGACAAAGGGACCAGTATGAACGACAGGAGATGTAGTGACCATACCAGGAGTTAAAGGACGAGTCATCTCAGGAACAGACAGATAACCTTCAGGCATACCCCAGGGATATCCATTAGGCATACGTTGCTGAGTAGCAGCAGGAACAACAAGAATTGTTGTAACAGCAATTTGAGAAATCGCAGTTGCCTGACCTTGAACTTGGGTATTGGGAGGAGGAGGAACTTGATTCTGATTCTGAGTAGCCATCAATGTCTCAACTAGAGCAGTGAGACGCTCCACCCCAGATCTCAAAGTAACAACCTCTTCACGTATCTCTTTGTTTTCTTGTTCAAGACCTTCCATCTTCTTCTTGCAGTTAGCTCGAGTATTATACCGGTGAGACAACTTAATTTTGTATGAAGAACACTGAATAAGACCTCGGGAATACTCTCAGAAGCAAGACCAAAATGCGGAATGATGCATGAAATGCAATGTAAATGATTTTTATTTTGGTTTTCAAGGAACTTTAAGACATTAATTGTAAACATTAGCAAAATACAACATAAATCATAACAAAATTCTTTCATTAATTAATAATGGAAAAGCTTACAACAAGATTCAAAGTTCAAAATTACAAGACAAAAGAAAAGCTAAAAACTAGAAGGGAACACTTCTGATGAAGATCCAACTCCTCTTTGCAGCTTCCTACGGAGCTTCTCCAATTCATCCTCATAAAAGGCCTTCAAATGAGTCTTCTCGACCATCAGCTTATCATCAACTTGTTTCCATGCAACTGAATCTTCCTGACTACCAGAGGAAATTAAATCCTCTTGTTGTCTCTTCTGCTTTTCACCATGTTGTTGAAGTATAATCCGGAAAGGTGAAACAATGATAAACCGGGTCATAAAACTGCACAAGAGTCTCAAGAATTCCCTTTTCCACTTTGGTCTTCAGAATAGAGATCAATTTCCCATAACAGCTTTTGAAGTTGTCAAGATTAGGAACCAAAGTTGCTAGCTCTTTCAACTCTTTCGCACTTGAATTCCTGAAAGTGTACTTCTTGATGCTTCTATTTTGTTCCATGGTACCTGTGATGTTTACAAAAAAGTCTCTAAGTTCCTTGAAAACCATTTGTGAAGGACATTTTTTATGAATGCATGAATGCATGGTTTATGCATCAATCACAATCAAGAGCACACAAGATCACACAAAATCACACAAACCAGGTTCAAAGGTTCGACGTCACGAGCATGGAGCCATGGGTCTAACCATCCCACCGCGCTTTATTATTTCCAAAGGAAAAGGGAAAAGAATGAAGAGAACCCAAAGTTTAAAACAAGAAAGAGATCTTAGGTACGGGTGTTGATTATACGAGGGGGATGTTTTAAGCACCCCTCATATCTGTGGTACTCCACAGGAACCTTTTTGAAAATCTGTGTCGTGTGTGCTAAAAAAAGGTTATTTTATTTTTAAAATAAGCTCGGCAAGACGTTAAGTCTTATGCCTACATACCTCCTCGGTGCAATGGAGAAGTCATAGCTAATGTAGTTCCGCTTAAAGGGAAAAACAATTTTTAAAAGGAATAAACACTTTATCGTCGTCGGAGAGAAATACTCAGCCATTGATCTTGAGCATGAGAACAAATGGATTCTTTGCATCACAAATGAAAGAAGGGCTCCAACTCGGATGAAAATCAACGAGTATGCCAGATGAACTTATTATCTTTAGCACCACTTTGCATTAAGCACATTAAAATTCTGACGAAAATCAGGCAGAGTAACAGCTATTTTCGGGTAAAATCCTTATCATAATGCATTGGAATTAACCATCAAGGGCTTTCAAGGAGATACCTGTACACACAAACAGACAACAATCCAATGTCAGACAGACAGAATAACCACAGAATAACAACAGAATAATAAGGTCCAGAGGTACTAAGTCCAAAACTCCAAGTCTCCAAAATGCTCGGGATAGTAACCAATAGTCCATAGGGAGCCTTATGCGTTTTTTAGATTTTTGTTGTTTATTAGTGTTTTAGCATAAAAATAAAGTATGGTCCAAGTGGACAAAAAGAAAATAGCGGAAACATAAACAAAACGTCCAAATGGACAAAGAGAAAATAACGGAATATAAACGTCCAAATGGACAAAGAGAAAATGGCGGAAACATAAACATGATGAAATGATAAAATAAAGCAATAAAGCGAAGAATATAAAGAGCAATAAATAAAATGCGGAAATTAAAGTCAATTGTTAGATGTTAAAGATAACCATCTTGAAACTTGTCAAGTATGTTATCAAAGTTAGTAATGAAGATCGATGGTGAGTGAATGATGTTCTCGGATTTAAATTCAATGGACATTTATCAGAAGCTTGATAAGATCATAGAGACTACACGATAAACCTACATAAGTCTTAAATCAACCGCATACAGTTCTCTTCCATGTTTGATCTTTTTTTGATTCGGGACACGAAATATTGCGCTATGTTAAGAAGATCGCCAAGTGATTTATATAGAAATCACCCTACAACGAGGCCGGTCAAAACTTTATGTGCTAATGCATGTGAGAGAAGCGATATATAGATCACTCTCCGAAAGCAATACCGCACGAAAAGAAAATAGGTAACGATCTCGTCTTTACCAAGAATCCATAAGAATTCTCAAGGTATTAAGACTTTCATCGATCAAAAGAAAAAAAAGGAGAAGAAGAATAAAATGCATAAAATAAAATCAACTCACACTATCATTAATATGATTCATCTAATATTATGAATTTGGTCATTTCAAACCTATCAACATCCTAGATCCAATGATATTAATGAAGTGGAGGAAGAAGGAAGTCAAAACAAGCATAAAAAAAAGCAAAAAAAAAACATTCTGCCTCAGTGGAAATCGATTTACCTCTGTGGGAAATCGATTTCCTGAGTGCAAATTTTCAAATCTGGCGCAAAAACAGAGTGGAAATCGATTTCCCTCTGTAGGAAATCGATTTCCTGCACACAGTTTTCAATAAAACAGCATTATGAAGCATAAAACTTGAGTTAAGCAAACATACAAACACCTTATGATCACATATCAATTGGAGCACGAAATTTCCATCAATTCACCATCAAATAGGACCAATGTAGCATCAAAGATGCATTGAACACAAGCAACAAAGATCTACATCTTAGAGTTTAGAATTTTACCACTTCTTGAACAAAATCTTGGAGTAGCTTCAAGAACAAGCACCAAATGAGTAGATCCTTCAAAATTGGAGATGAACAAGCAAAGAAAAGAGTGAAATGTAGAAGGTTTAGTTCAAAACTAGCAAGATTCAAGGTGAATCTTACTAATTCTATGAAAATATACTTTGGGTGAGGGTTTTGGAAAGGATGAGAAGTGAAAATGCAAGAATTTCTTTGGCTCTCAAAGCTTGTAAAACGAAGAAGTAGAGACCTCTATTTATAGGATTGTAGCAAGAGTAGTGGCAATTTGGTCATTGTGCGCTTGGTAATTAATCTTGTGTTTAATTGGTAAAATGGGGTTAAAATGAGTTTAATGAAGGGAATTAATTTTGGTGAGGTGGAAAATTGGTAAAATGACAAAAATGATCAAAGGAAATAGGTGCCAAAATGATGTCATGCTTCCCTCTTTATTTTATTTGAATTTTCGCCCCAGGAAATCGATTTCCCATATGGGTAAATCGATTTCCACCTTCAAATTTTCAAAAATTTTCTTTCTTGCACTGTTTTGATTTTTGCCCGATCTTTTACCTGTAAAATATAAACAAAAGAGACAAAATACATATTTTTAGATTTTGGTTAGTATAAAACAAATAAAAAGCTAGAAGTGCTTGATGATTCCCCTCAGAGATAATCACAATATCAAGAACAGAGCTTCACAATGTTGCTCTTGATTGATGATTAAAATGCAATCAATGTATGATCTTAGGGTCAAAAATTGGGGTATGACACTCTTCCTCCTCGACGCCGATGATCGTGATGGTCTTGTCAACTTCCTCAACGATGATGACGAAATTGACAAATACTCAGTGAAGAATGGATACTGAAGATACAAGTTAGGGTGAACGATGGTGTTAGGGTTGAAATCGTGTATTGTTTCACAGTATTGAACGTTATGGTTGTTTCGTCTAGTTTCTTTTTTCAGTGGAAAAATAGATACTGAAGGGACAAGCTACCTAGAAGTCTAAAATATTATAAAGATACCACCACGACCAATACCCAAAACTGTTATGATATATTAGTTGCATATGAAATTTCATAAAGAAGCGCCAGAGTTTAGTTTACCAATAAATTTTTTAAATAAACAAATCATAACGGTGGAACGTTCCAACTGTAGTCATAACCTTTTAAGTTTTTTATTTAAAAATAAATAAAAAAGAAAAGGCGCGTGTTAGCGTTAAAGGAATAACATAATTGAGGGCGCTGAGGTTCGAACTCATGAAACCTTGATTGTATCACCACGGTTGGCTCTTTAATCGTTGTTATATACTAATATTTTTTAATCAAAAAAAATTGTAGTGCCTTAGTTTAGCAATGTCACCACAGTGTAGGACTGAACCGTTGGAGAGCATGACGTTATTGTATGCACGTTTTGTAGTGGTGCTAAGACATGCCTAGGCCTGTTAACATCATGGTTTTGAAGATGGCAACTCATGAAGATGTAATATGAATTTTATAATAATAAAATATAAAGACATACAAGTGCTAAAGATGTTTCAAGTAGTTAATTAAAGATACACAAGATGGTTGATCAAGATATTCCTCCAAATAAAGTCAGAGAGTTATGGTCTAATGATCATCGTGATATCCTCTGATGATGGTGTCCTACTTGAAGATATATCAAGACTCATCTCAATGAAGAATCAAGTGAAATACTTGTGTGATTGGTATGTTGAGTAAGAGTCTCAAAGCTTTAAAGTGTGAAAGAGAGAAAGTGTGAAAGCTCGCCCGATCGTGTCTGAGTGATCAGTGTTTTGTAAAAACATAATGACATTTTCGTAAAGTAAAATAGCTAAATCATACACTCACTAACTATCTTTTTGAAGCCTCTAAATTTCAAAGAAAATTACCTAAAATTACTTTGGAGCATAACCATATGAATTAGGAACCGTTAGATTGATTAGAGCAAGTTTTCCAAGTATCTAATCGATTAAATCAAGTACCTAATCAATTAGACAAAGACTAAATTAGTCTATAGTCGATTGTGATCGTGTATTAATGAATGATAATGTCTCTTTATCAAAATCTTACAAGATGGGCTTAAATAATTGATTATTTATGTCACCCAATCAATTAGATTAAAGACCTAATCGATTAGATAATTAATTTTACCCATGGCTCGTTTTCTTTTTCGAACCAACCTTTGACCTATAAGTAGAGGCATTCACTTTAATTTTTAATCATCCAGAAACGTGAGATACATCATCTTCTTGCTTTTCTTTCTCTCTCTAAAAACATTTTTCAATTTCTCTCACATAAATTTAGCCATAGCACTTTGAGAAAGGTTCTTGTGTTTAAGTTAGAAAGTTCTTCTAGAAAGGGTAATATTGTAAATTCACTAAGAGTTCTCTTTTCCTCTTGAGTGAATCTTTATTCCTTAAAAAATGTTTTTTTTGTTTAAATGCAAACCCGTTAAAAGCTTTATTTGGAGGATTTTTGTTAAGTCTCGGTTAGGTTCGTGAGTCCAACAACTTAAGAAAAAACTATCCTTTTGGGTTCTTAAAGATAACTAGGGAAAAGTCTTCTTATTGGTTCTTGAGTTAAGCCCAATGTAAAAGCTCATATGGTTCTTCACGATCATCCTAGTGTAAAATCTCAGTTCAGTTTGTGGTCAACATGTGTGAAACCTCGATTTGGTTCGGAGGATAACTAGTTCAAAACTCCACCTTGGTTCGAGATAAGTCCATAAAAATCTCGGTTTATTTTAGAGACTAACCGTTTGAAGCTTTGTTCGTATTTGACGTTAAGACTAATCACTTCATTCCACTGTTCGCTGTTAGGTTGCAAGTAAACCTGAAACTTCATTTTTCCTTGTATAAGGGGGTTTGTGAGTTTAACAGGCTAAAAGCTCATTAGCAATATTGAAAACTATCAAGATCAATTATTGGAGAGAGAAGTAGGTCACTTCAGTTAGACTAAACCTCTATAAATATCGGGTGTCATCTCTTTTCTCTTAACTCTTTATTTTCCATTTATTTTCTTTACATTGATTTTGCACTACATATCCAAATGTTTCTTTTGAAAATGCTTGTACACTCTAGCTTTGAAAATAATTTTATTTTAAACTATCATTTTCAACTGTGTGGAGTCACATGTTCAACACTTACTCTATCTAGTTATTATTATAAGCAAAAAAAGACCTTAAATATTAGTCACTATTATTATAAGTAAAAGTCAATAACTTTTAAACTAATTAATGTTTGTATTACTAATATACCCATGAGTTAATTCAAAAAGATTTAATATTGAGAGTTGATTTATCAAATATAATTAAAAATATATAATAAATTTTACTTTGCACTAACTTTATTAATTAGTGCAAAGAGAGTATAAAGACTACAAACTGACTAATCAAGAACAATCTTATTGATGTGACATCAGAAAAATGATTGAATGTTATCTATTATTCTCTCCATTTTAAAATGAGTGTCGTTTAAGATTTTTGCACATAAATTTAGGAATGTAATCATATTATCATAAAACATTGTACTTTTACTAAATTAACCTTATAAATTTATTAGAAGTAGTGTACAGTGAAATAATTAAAAGACACAATTAAAAAAATAATAATTATTAATACATTGAAAAGTGAGAATGACATTCATTTTGAACAACTATCACACAGATGAAGGTTCTAATTCAAAAAGCCCCAAAATCTCTAACTATAAAAGAAAATGGATTATGCCAAATTAAGGTACAAATTTTTTCTAAACTAAAACATCACTCATTCCAATATTTACATGTACACCACCCTTTAACCGAACCAAACTTAGAACATATCACAAATTTCCATGAATCAACTCAAACCCCACTTATCTCACATCTGCACGAGCAACTCTGATCCCCGTAAAATCAATTATACTTTTATCTATTGATTAATTGATTTGCTTTTTAAAGCAATTTGATTTTATTTGATATATTGATTCATTATTTATTTATTTATTTATTTATATTATGTTGTTATATTATTATTTTTTATAAGAGGACGTTATTTTTATCAAAACATTTTTTATTTGATTTTTTAGTATTATTTTTTACATAATAATTATATTTTAACAATTAAAAATAATGTAATTCTTAAAACTAACTAATTTTTGATGAACTTATTGTCTAATCTTCATCTTTGGCGTCACCAATCTTGAGAAGCAATCATTATTATAATTTATTTTTTCAAACATAAGAGATGAAAAAGAATATATTAATTTAAGTTTATAAACTCAGATAACCGAAAATATACTACTTAAATAAATATATAATTATTCAATAGCATTTGAATATACACATGATACTAGATCTTTATAAAAATAAATTATCATTTTGTTAACAATAACTACTTTGTTAATAAAAAAAGTTAAATTTCTATCAATTTTATTTTACTTTATTTAAAATTTAAAATTTCTTTATTTCTCATTTAAATCTATAAAATATATAAAATCTTAAAAATTTATATTATTAATCTCTTAAGATTTAATTTCAAGAATCTTAATTTAAAAAAAATTAAATCTTTAAAAGTCAATACTTGAACTAATACAATTTTTCCAAAATATTCTTTCATCAAAAAAATATTCTTAATTTAGAATACCCAATAATACATAAAATTTAATTGAAATACACTAAACAATTTAAAGAAGTTATTAAAATTATTTAACTTTTATTTTTATTTTTTATTAAAATAAACTGTGATGATGATGGATACCAATTAATCTCTAATATCTAATAAATAATACATGGACTAAATTAACTATTTATTCTCAATCTACTCCAACAATGGTGTAACTAACATAAATCTTTAAAAAACTATAATTTCCGTAAATTATTAAAAAAACAAAAAACAAAGAACATGATCACAAAAAATGTTAAAGGATCAAAACCGAAAAATATAGAATTGCGAGAAATTGCATTTATATGATTTTTGAGAACAACCAGCCAACGGTGCATCGATTGAATTTCATCTAACATTCAACGCATGCAATCCTTTCTTTCAATTTCTCGATACAATTCGTGTTCTTCAAGTCACGCAACCCTAAACCTAAATCCAAATCCTAATCCAAATCCAAATTTTCACAATTACATTGATTGATTAATAATCGAAGAGGAGGAATTGAGCTTTGTTGATTGGCAATGGCGGAAGGGGTGGAAGAAGCGTCTACCCCTACCATTCTTCCTGACTTGCTCAAAAACACGCCGTCCAATATTGCTAGATTGGAAGATGTGATTGAACATTCTAAAGCGAGGCATAAGTATCTTGCGCAAACAACTAGTCCTTCTGATGGCGGTGATGTTCGTTGGTACTTTTGTAAAACCTCTTTGGCACCTAATGGTATGCATTTATTATCTATCAATTCTAAACCTAAAAGGCATTTGAGTTCAATTTTAAATCACTTCATTAATGGTAATGATTAACCTCTCTTTATGCAAGTAGTTAGTTACTTAATCAGATTCAGTTAAGGTCGAATCAACCGGGTTCAGTAGTTTCAAATATCCATTTGGTCTATTATGTATTGATCTTATATGATATATGAAATTTGATTAGTCTTTTTGTGGGCTTTTGAGTATCTATTTATCTATGTATCAATATATAGCTTACATGAGTAGTGTATGATATGTTGAAGTTGAAGAGTTGTGTCGAGGTAAAACAAACACGCGGGATCAAGGTAGCTAAGACCAAATACTCGGATACGACTATTGAGAAAGCATGGTATTAGGCAGGACCAACATGTTTTTAGTACTAAAGTGAACGTTGAAGTGAGATTTTCTTAAATGAGATTAACACATAAGTTAGGACTTACAAAATCTTAATGTGATTTTTGCCAAAATCTTAATATAGTTTTTGCTCAATAGAGATTGAACTGTGTTCCCTGGGGATTAAGTGTGAATGTTTTTCAAAGACCGATAGTAAGTTTTTTTTTCCTTATGCTTGGTTTGACTTTGAGTTCTGTATAGTGAGAAACTTTATGCACCCTCAACGTGATTTCTTATGTACACATATGAAAAAAGTACATATTGTGTTGTTCGGAAGTACACTTTCAGTCAAATTATGCCATCTGATAGTACACATCTGGAAATATGTTTTTTTTTTTTTAAATACATGTAGGGCGGGGAAAGTTTCCTTTCTCCTTTTGTATTAGTAGTAAACAGACTTATATTTGTATTGAGTTCACAAAGACATGTATGATTTAGGAACTTTATTAGATTTGTTAAAGCTGTTTATTTGTGATCCTCAAGTGACTAGTAGATCTGAGGAGTCATATTTTCTGGTTTTTGGTCTATGCATCAGCACCAAACTCTATTACGTTCATCTTGAATGAGTTTTGCTGTTATTCTGTTGCAGAGTTTGCGGCGTCGGTCCCAAGCACAGAGATAGTGGGGAAGAGTGGCTATTTTCGATTTGGCATGAGAGATTCTCTGGCAATTGAAGCATCTTTCTTGCAGGTTATTTCATGAAATGTATACTAGGTTAAATTCTTGTGCTTATCTTGATGTTAATCGTGGCTTTGGCGACCTTTAGATTGTGAGACTTTTTTGTTTGTGTTTATTCATAGAGAGAGGAAGAATTGCTTTCTTGTTGGTGGAGAGAATATGCAGAGTGTAGTGAAGGACCGAGAGAACAACCAAGTTCCAGTAGCAAGTTAGATAAACATCAATTTTGTGAAACTGATGAAGAGAGAGTTGGCGTTCCTGTGAAGGGAGGACTCTACGAGGTACTTGCTTTATATTTTGTGTCATCTTTTCCCAGTAGTCTAACAATGTTACGAGTTAACTTTCTGCCCTTTCTTAGTACATTTAGTTTGAACTTGTTTTCCATGTAATGTAATAGTTCATTCTTTAATTCTTCCACTGATTTTAGAAGAAATTTTTGGGTGCTAAAAGTTTGACTACCCAGCTGAAAACAAACATCTGTGTTTTTAGATCATCTTCCCATAAAACAAACTTTTTTTCACATGTGAATCTTTGTTGCCTTTTCTGTATATGTCGCTAGTTAGATTTGATACAGGATCCTATCTAACAGCATTCATAGATTTTTCTTCTTAACTTTCAGACATTTCAACAACACAGGATATTAGAGTTTGACCTAACTCATCCTTACAAAACCGGTTTAAACCGGTTGGTAAGGTGAGGAGTGTCCCTCTATATATATTCTTTGAAAGCTCTATCTCTAGCCAATGTGGGACTTTAGGATCTTCCTAATACACCCCCTCACGCCCAGCACTCTTTTTGGGCTTGGTGCGTGGATATTAATGGTGGGCGGCCCATGGTCCGATCGATAGGCTCTGATACCATATTAGAGTTTGACCTAACTCATCCTTACAAAACCGGTTTAAACCGGTTGGTAAGGTGAGGAGTGTCCCTCTATATATATTCTTTGAAAGCTCTATCTCTAGCCAATGTGGGACTTTAGGATCTTCCTAATACAGGAAGTGTCTAGCAACACACTCTCTTTTATTGGTTAAAATTCATATGGACACCTCTCCCCCCTCCCCACAAATTATGTGGGCCCGATATAAATTTTGTGGGACTCATGAATTTTAACCAATAAAAGAGAATTTGTTGTGAGCATAATTTTTTTATTTAGAAATCTTACTATATACTGCGGCCACTTTTAAATTCTAAGGATATGGACTGTTGTGAACACATCAAATTTGAACATTTTCATAATTTGAGGGAATGCTCATCAATACATTTAAAAGAAATAAACTGGGAACTTCTTTCCAAGGATGTGATGCTCATCAATACAGGTAGATTTGATTAGAAGACATTGTTTCCCTGTTTATTGGAATGGAGAAAATCGACGTGTTCTAAGAGGCCATTGGTTTGCTCGTAAAGGGGGCCTCGATTGGTTACCAATTCGCGAAGATGTTGCGGAGCAACTAGAGATTGCTTATCGTAGTCAGGTATGTATAATTATTCAAAGTACATTTTTTTAGTATAGAAATCATCTCTACAATTTTACAAATGACTAGCTGTAAATATGATTCTGACATAAAATTCAAAATATACATTAGTGGTATGATTCTTGCTCAGTTTCATCAAATTTCTCGTAAAAGACGTACCAGTAAATGTATCTGAAAATTTTAGCATCCTCTTCAGTGGTGTGCATCAAAGATTGCATTTCCAAAGAGCATTGTCCATCTTAGAATTTCACAAAACCATTCCTTTTTCCTCCCAATTTGGGTATTTTTTTTTTGTTATTGAAAAACCCGACGTTAACTGCTAAGAACTACACATATGATTAGGTACTGTTATTTAGATGATAATTTAATCTCTGTGTCTCACATATTAGTTTAGCATTTTAAATCCTCTTGGGGGGTTAGGTTAGGGCAGGGCTGTGTTACATAGGTACGGGTGCGTATCCAGTACCCGATACGGGTACTGGTATGGAGTACGGCATTTTTAGAAATAACAAAACATTAAAATTAAAAAATAATTTGTTTAAAAAAATTTAATATCTACGCAACAACATAAATAAATTACACTTAAAAAGTATCAATAAATCATGAAATCATGATTGAATATAATATTTTTCTCTCCAATATCATTAAAAAAAAGACTTCTAATTCAAGTTTCATAGAGAGAAAGACTAGTAATTTCAAAAATATCAACTCCCGGCAGGGAAAAGAATAGCCAGTTTTCCATTTGCATTAATTTTAACTTGAGAATGCACAAAAATATTTTGACCGGTTTATATAGGTTTGGCACCGGCGAACATTTCAACTGTCAGGACTTTTTGCTGCTCGAGTTGATTTGCAAGGCTCCACCCAAGTAAGCAGCTTATTTTGACAATGATATGTTTTATTTTTTTGTTTTTTTTTTTGTTTATTTTATTGTTTTATAGATAGAGATTGTTTTGCATTTTAATACCTGGTGTGCTATTGTGTATTGATGTTGAACATGCAGGGCCTACATGCCCTTTTCACAGGAGAAGATGATACATGGGAAGCCTGGCTAAATGTTGATACTTCTGGCTTTTCTAATTTAGTGAATCTTAGTAGAAGTGGAATCAAACTAAGACGTGGTTATTCCTCATCAAATTCGCCAAAACCAACCCAGGTGCTTACTTTCTCCCTCTCATATTAGTGCTATAATGTAGAGAAAGTCTGCCATTACAGTAATCCTCAATCTTTCCATAGATGGATATGGGCAATAGATTCCAATTTTGCTTTGTAATTGTATCTTATATAATAATTTTGTGATTATGAGAGCCTGTTTATACTGACATATAAGAGTCTTGGTATAGTAATATAATATCCCTCGTACCCATATTTATCTTTTATTTTTGATCTACATTTTATTATATAAAATTAGGAGCTGCATCATATTCAGCAATGATGACTATGGCTATACCGATTCTGATCATATTTTTCTTTTATTTTTAAATACACATTTTACTATGCTGATACTGATCCAACTCAAACAAGAGTCCATTGAGAATTCCGTAATACTTGGTGAATGCGAGACTTCCTTGCTTAGTGTTGTTTTTCCATTAAGATGGTAAACTTGTTGAAGATGGGAAAGACACACTGTTTATAAGTGGGGGGCAGTTCTCACAAAACTAGTCTGTCTCATAAGGTTTAGTTTTAGTATGCGACCATTAGGGTTTAGCGGAGCGGAGGCCATTTGATCTAGATTGTGGAGGCAGAGCTATCGGCTGCTGCCATCTAAAATAGAATAGAACAAAATAGAACAACAACCAAATGGAAGGGTTTAAAATGCCTGCCTACACAAAATATTATTTCAGAACGTGATGGTGACCCCTAAAAAGGACAGATGTGGGTGATCTCGCCTGATGAGACTGGATGACACGGCAACGTCGCTCAATCGTGAAATTTTAGGATCCAACAAATTTTCAGGCCGCAATCTTATTTTTATGGTCGTCAGTTGTAGCTCGGTGACAAACGATGGTCAACACCTCCCAACAGTGTTGGATGCTTATCGCGGGGAAATGGCTGACAATGGGCTACAGCCTACATTGAAGATCCCAAGGGCTTCTATGAAGGAAGCAAAAAAGGAAACAACATTGCAGGATACTAAGGGTTTTCCAGTGAAACAAGGCCACCAAGACTTAGAGCTCATGTGACAATGTGTAAAAATATAAGTATTATTTAAAATATCTAGAGTACAGAAACTACTACGCATATATAGACTACATTATACTCCCTCTGGTCCTTATTATAAGAGGAATTTCACTTTTTAGATACGTAGAATGATTAATGTATCTAATCCATATATAGACCAAATACATAAATCATTCTATGAATCTAAAAAGTAAACTTCTTCTTATAATAAGGACTAGAGGGAGTACCTAACAGGACAAATTTAATTATTGGTATAATTACAAACTATTTGCCGATTTACAACAATAGCAATGAGAATGGTCAAGTTTTCTTGTTTCTTTTTATAGCAATATTAAATATTTAAATTGCTTTCGTGGTAAATTAAATATCATTTTGTTCGAGTTTATATCATAATGTATATAGTTGAATAAACGAAGCACTCCTTTCTACTTGAAGAATGTATGAGCAGATCTGTTCTACTTGTACTAACATGTAACTTCTAATAGGATGAATTAAGGCAAAAGAAGGAGGAGGAAATGGATGATTACTGTTCGCAGGTATGTAACCACAAATTCAGGTTATGATCATCATTATAGTTATACTATTGTTTATAGACTCTAGTTGCCTCATGTTCTCTACAAGTCTCCATAAGTTTATACTTTATACTGAAACCTGGAACTCTATTTATTTCAAGAGACTGAATTTGATCATACTGTATAGATGTCCACACCCTCACTTTTGCTTATATTGTTTGTAGGTGCCTGTTCGACACTTGGTATTTATGGTTCATGGGATTGGGCAAAGGTTGGAAAAATCTAATTTGGTCGATGATGTGGGCAATTTTCGCCATATTACATCAAGTCTTGCAGAGCAGCACCTTACTTCACACCAACTTGGCACTCAAAGGGTCCTCTATATCCCATGCCAGGTATCTGATGTGTTTTTCTTTTCCGGTTTACGTGTTCTGAGCCTTTTATAATGCTTCTGTTCTTCCTCTGTTTGAAGGCCTTTTGCTATGTACACCTTCACTGTAAAGTTAAGCTGTGTCTCACCCCTGGTGTTCCATTTTGGCACATTGGACCTTATTTTATATTTGGTTAAAGTTAAAACTTATTGTGTGCTAATTTGTAATGATTGAATGACCATATGTATTATTGATTTGATCCAAAGTCCTTTATCTTAACTATAACCTGAGAAACTTGTATCAAAGCCCTAGATCCCTATCAATCTCTTCAGGAGTTGTGAAAATTTTTCAATTTCACTTGCTTTCATTTCTTACCAATTTTGAGTGGTTATGGTGTTGTTACATTTTTGTTTCCTGGAAACATGCATTATTGAGTTTAAAAGTGATGTGGCGATTTGGGCACCTCATATGCTAAATGCTGAATTTTTTTTTGTAGAATTGAAATTTAGTATGAACTATGAACTGGGAAATATTACAAAGTTAGCATACATTTTACTTTTTTTTTGTAACAAGGGATAAAAAAGATAAGCAAAAAAACAAACGCAACTAACACTAAGAACATCCGAGTAGAATAGTCTGTCATTGCATCAGCCAGTAAACACTCATATCAGAAGGAAGGAGCTTCATTCAGCCTATTCTATTTTATTTTCCCCTAATTTTTTAAATTTATTTGTTTATATTTTAAAGATGACACATCTTCTCTTGTAGCATGCTGCACAGTCTATCATCATGTCAGAAAGAGCAATTCCTTTTATACATTTAGAATTTGAATGCAAAAGAGTGACCATATACATTATCCAATCACATAGGCCAAAGAGAAATACTTTGAAATTGTTGTTGCATGTTTCTGACATTTTGCTCCTTACAAATTGCTTCAATCAAGAACTGCAGAGCATACTACTTTTTTGCTGAGCCTTATTATTATACCTTCAGTTATTGTGTTTACTAATGTTATAATCTTTATTTGACTATAATTATTAATTAATTGATGATTTCATGGTATCTAGTGGAGGAAAGGTTTGAAGCTTAGTGGTGAAACCACTGTTGAGAAAATAACCTTGGATGGAGTGCGGGGATTGCGTGTCACACTTAGTGCAACTGTTCATGATGTGTTGTACTACATGAGCCCAATCTACTGTCAAGACATAATTAACTCGGTAAGAGTGTATGTGCCAATGTTTACTGCTTTCATTGTTTCTCTAAATCTTCCTTAAAAATAATCATTAGATAGTTTCAATCCTTGTCTATTTTTCTCCATTTACAATTTTGACATCTGCGTTGCACATAGATCATATAAAGAAAATAAATGAAATTAGGAAATCTAAAGTGGCAGTTCACTAATAATTCTACAATAAATGGCAATATTCGAAAAGTTTGGATGGTTTGCTAGCCCACATCATTTAGCCGCATATTTTTTGATAGTAACTTGGTATTTTATTAGAAAGAATTGGAAAACTGAACCACAATGCACAACTTCGATGGTCTTCAGCCTCCATAAAATGTTTAGCTGATTCTTGCTTTACTCTTCTCTAGATTCTATAGATTCCATAAGCCCTAAATTCCATATTTTAAGGGCTGATAAGAGTTTTAGTTCTCGGAACCTCGTACGTGCATGCCTATATCCTCACCTGTTCTGCAATTGCAAAATCTACACTGCAAAAAATGAAAACAAACCAACTTTTCGTTTTACATTTGCTTATAGCAGTTCTATCCATTTTTAAATACTGGGTTCAGGATGAACTCATATTTTCTTCATTTTCTGACTTGGATGGATTACTTTGAATATTTAGATGTTATACTACTATTTTAATAGAGAATTAAACAATGTTTATTTTTTTACCTGAATTTACACTTCTCTAGGTATCCAACCAACTGAACCGACTATATCAGAAATTTCTTATGAGGAATCCGGGATATGATGGAAAGGTATGGTTCTGGAAAAGTTACTTTGTTTTATCCTCTGTGCATTTTAACATCTATAGTGGTTCACTTTATGGTGAATTTTGTGTAGGTTTCATTATATGGTCATTCTCTGGGAAGTGTCCTCTCATATGATATTCTCTGCCATCAAAATAATCTGTTATCCCCATTTCCAATGGACTGGATGTACAAGGAACATGGTGAAGATGAGGAACCAGTCCCCGATGAGAAAAGTAATTATTCCAAGCACTCATCGATCAATCAGGATGACACGTTGAGTATGAAGAGCCTCTCTGGTGAAAAGAAGAGTACATATCAGACTTCTTCAGAAATGGAGGCAGAATTTTCTGAGGAGTCCTCAGTTTTATGCCCTACATTATCAAGTGGACACAATTTTATTGCAGAACATAACTTTGTTAACCCAAGTAATCAGGGAGATATCTTTGAGTGCATTTCTGATTCCACTGATACATTTTTTGAGAAAATGGGAGCATTGGATAAACTAGAGAGTATGAATCTTGGGATACCGGTGGCTAAGGAAAAATGTAATGACACAAACAACAAAGATGCAGAAATCAAAAAGCTCCGGGAAGAGGTTGGTTTCCAATTTCTACTTTTTTTTTTCCTTCTTTTACATGGACTTCTCTACCAAGTTTTCCCTTCCAAAGGGAAAGGCAAGTTGAGAGGCCTTAAAATAAGAAAGCATGCTTTAAAAGGGATTTCTCGTTTCAATGACAAGCAATCAGATGTACATAATGCCCCTCCCCTATCTGATTTCCCCTATTTAGCTAATTGTTTTGTAGGCAAAAACTATTTATTTAATCGTTCTCTTTACCTAACTAACCAATCTAAAGAAATAATAGACCAATTGATTTATAATTTCGTAGTTATATCATAATAATTTCATAGTACAGTGTTAGTTTGGAGATGCTAGTGTCGAATGCCTCAAATTGTAAAATTTTGTAATGTAGGCTTTATTATTTGAAAAAGTTAAATATTAATTATATTTCATATAATTACATTTTTTAGCAGGTACGTGATATTTATACACAAGAATGTTCGATAAGAAAAATGGTAGTGATTTACATTAAAAGGTTGTCAATAAGAGTTTATTCAGCTATTAGGATCGAGTAGTGTTAAGTCAAATGTTTTGGATTCATAATATTTCATCAGTAGGCCATCTGTAAGTACTATTAAGTGATTTTGGATGGATAACCTTTCCTGTTCCCAAGTATCATAACCAAAAAAAATTGGAAATAGAGTATTATTTTGAAGTAACCTATAGTAGAAAAGATGGTGGGAAATAGGCTTAGGTTGTTTGGGCATGTAGAGAGAAGATTTGTAGATTTTGTTGTAAGGAGAGTAAATCAAATGGAGAGGAGTTTAACGAATAGAGGCAGAGGAAGACCTAGAAAAACTATAAGAAAAATTATGAAGAAAGATCTTGAGATTAACGAGTTAGATAAAAACATGGTCTTGGATAAATCATAATGGCAAAATTTGATCCATGTAGCCGACCCCACTTAGTGGGATAAAGCTTGGTTGTTGTAATATTATTAGTTTGAAGTTAACCAAACTTTGACTAATCCTGTATATACACGCTGAGACATGATTCAACCTATGACATACATGTCCACAACTCCAAATGTACTGGTGAGTGGTGACTAGGGAGCAGAGTTGGCGCAATGAAAAGAAAAATTCATGATAAATGTCTGAATGATTTGCATGAATTTTTTTTACTAATTCGGAAAAGCTAATATCGACTTATCCATCAATTTGCTTCCAATTGTACATGTGTGGTGCATAATTCTATGGGTTATATAAACATATTGCAACAGATACTGGGAAGCAGTAATTCGAATGGGTTTGGTGTGTACTACATACAAAAGGTTCATTATTGGGAGTGATGGAAATGAAATACCATTATATGAATATTTTCCCTACTACTAACATTGACTTCCTTTATAACTTGGCCTTTAGCTGACAAATTTTGTTTTTGTTTAGATTGCTTCATTGAATGCCAAGCTAAATGATCTGGAATCATGTGTTGATGATGATCATACCAAAGAAGAATTAGATTCTGGTAATTTCTAGTTTGTGTCCTTGAAAGAGTTGAAGACATTTTTCCATGTTCGTTTTGATTTCTAATATATAACAAAATGCAGTTAAAGATGTTCACATGCATGTGGCAGTGCCACATTTATCTCAAGAGTTGCCTCCTATCCAAGATGCAGTGCCACAGTCATCTCAAGAGTTGCATCCTATCCAAGATGCGACAGATCATTATACTCCATATATCAATTACACAAAGCTTCTATTCAAGGTATTAAAACTACTACAAACTCTGTTTCTAGGATGTAAACTCTTGGATGATTTTATCAATAAATTTCCTTCAATATTTTTAACATCTTCAACTCTTACCAAAAAGGGTCATTGCTAATTCCTTAGTATATGTCATACAGTATATATCATGTTGATCTTATGACTGATAATGCATTTATACCAGGTTGATACATTCTTTGCTGTTGGATCCCCTCTAGGTGTATTTCTTGCACTCCGCAATATCCGACTCGGCGTTGGTAATAATTTCTGAGCTTGTCGTTTTATACAGCATTAAAAAACTTATTTATGATCTTGCTAGATCCAATGGAAGAGGTTCTTTTATAATATTTCTTATTGCATCTTTCACATTATGTTATTTCACATTATGTTAAATAATAGTTTGTGAATCTGTATATATTATAATTGAATTTAAGCCCACTTCTTTATGGTGTTCTTCTCACAATTGATGTGGGGACTCTGATATTCAGTGCGATCTGAGGTCGGACAGCTTTGTTGCATTTTTTATTCCCCTCAGCTATTTGACCCCTTTTACATTTTCTGTTTCGGCTAGTATCTTTTTTTTCTTCCAAATAGCGCACTTTCTTCTACTACTTTTTTAATATCTATTTTTCCATAGAAAAACTTGGACTTCAATAGGCTTAAAGCTTGACCAGTTTTGGTTATATGTGGTTCTGAAATTAATTCATGTCCATTTGTGTTTTACTTTATTAGATTAAGGTTAGAGCTTTTAAATGCCAGTTACTTTTAAAAGTCCAGTTTTTTTATTTGTATCTAAGATGATAATTTCTTTCTTGTTACTTCCAGGAAGAGGCCAAGAATATTGGGAACAGGAAAATATTAGTGAAGAAATGCCAGCTTGTCGTCAGATGTTTAACATTTTTCACCCATTTGATCCAGTAGCATACAGGTTTACCATAATTCTAGCCCTAATGAAGTTTTTGCAGTCAATATCTCTTAGAGATTCCTTAGTAAAGATAATTTGCTACAAGTAATTAAGTAGAGCATAAATACCAGTTAGTTATAACGATAAATTTGGTAGAGGTTAGGAGAACAAGAGCAATTTAGCTTAAATAGGAGTGAGGTTCAGATTTGTTACTTTGTGAGGTTCAAACAATATATAGCTTGAACATGCTCATCCCTACAAAACTGATGTGAAGATTGCCCCCACTTATAAATGGTGATACGATGTTTTATGTACACATTTTGATTACAACTTTGCCTTTGCATCCAAGTCAATAAATAGATACTGTTTACCAAACGTAAGCAATAATTTAGGTTTAAATAAAGGAGAGTGAAACAAAAAACTTAGACAGAGAGATTGAAAAGTAATATACAGAGGCAGTTATGGAACCTGTCTTTCCTCGAGTAGTATAAATAGGAGTGTTATGTTATATAATATATTGCACCTCAATAATATATTCTGTGCTACATAACCTGGAATTCTTTAGTGTATGTACGTCAGCATGTGGGATGATAATAAATCAACTGTGATTTTGATAATCTTTTCTATTTTCCAATAATGTATATTGTATAATTTTATTAATTTATGAAAAGTAAATGCGTGATATCACGTTATTTTTAATTTCATTACAGGATAGAGCCACTTGTCTGCAAAGATTACATTAGCAAACGTCCAGTGTTGATTCCTTACCACAGGGGAGGAAAAAGGTTGCATATTGGAATTCAGGTGAGGCAGCAGAGATACGGGTGTGACTAAAGTGGATCATTATTACTGTCTCAAAATAACACAAGTCTTCTTGTAGGAATTTACTGAAAATCTAGCAGTTCGCACCCACGCAATAAAGAATTATGTGATATCTGCAAGGGTGAGCTACTTTTTTTGTCAAAGAATAATTTAATGAGAAATGCTAGCTAAACTAATACACTCTTTTATTGGTTGAAATTTACATTGGTCCTACCAAACACATGGGAACCACATGATTTAGTGGGGGCTTATTCCCAAAATAGTGGGCATTGAAATACATGGAAAGATTTTATTGTTACTATTATGACGAAGAAGAATAGGAAAAGATTTTATCAGAGAGAAATACATGGAAAGGAGTATTAGGGCATCATGAGAAATCAAAAAAGAAACAAACAGAAATACTAATATTGTTACTCTGTCCGATGTGTGACGCGAGTCCTTCATTCGAAATAATTCAAGTCTTCTAAAGGTACTAATTTTAGAATGAAGTTCAAGACTCTGTCATGAGTCAGAGTAACAATTCTTGTTGAAAATAGATATTTAATAACAAACTTATTGCTAGTGTGGTAAGTTAGCAATAAGCCCAGCTCAATATGGAATATGGATAACACATTAATATTATTCTCTAACTTGCAAAATTGAAGCTTGAGACTGAAGAAACACAATTTATGACGATCCTGTCAGATTGTTCAGAAAACACGAACGTACTCCCACACACACTCACTCTTCTGATATTCAATTTTCTACTAGTGCATAATAACAGTTGTAATTTCTGTTTCCTAAGCAGGATAGGGTACTAACAGTTTGTCAATCAAAAGATATGGAGAACTTAGAAGGTAATATAGTTTTTCGGTTCCTTATCATTTAATAACCTTTTTATGTATTTCAAATTTGTATAACTTGTTCGAGACTACTATCCCTTTCAAGACCATTGATGTAGTAGCCATTAAATGTCTAGTAGTCTTTATATGGCTTTTCCTGCTCGCTGTTTATGTGGAAAGGGCTTCCATTTTGACAGGCATGTGAAGAAATTTGATAATATGCTTTTCCTATTTTTTCCCTTAAAAAAGGATGTATTTTTCAATACTATACCACCTTCGCACCACAAAAAAGAAACTGTTACAATGCTATTATAAGTAGTTTTGGTAAATATTGTAAGAGTTTAATTTTTATGTATTGTCAGTATAAAAAGTTTACACATTCATTCTATGAATTGCTGCCACATAATTTAATGAGCATTTTAACTCATTAAATGATATGGAAGCTTTTTAAAAAAAAAGGATGTGGAAGCACGTCATTGGGTGCACGTGTAAAACTTTTTGACACCGACAATGTAATGTGTATTTTATGTTGAAGTTCTTAGCATTATATTATAGCTTGTTAGTATGATAAAGTTTAGTAGTATGGGTAGTTATTCGATAGAATGAATGGATGAATACGGATGGTTATTACAAACACAAACTGCCGAATAATGATTTACGGACAAAATAATAACTACTATAACTGACCAATCCCCTTGGAATTTGTGCCAGGTTACATAGTAATCCATAAGAACAGTACCTAACTTTGTTTTGTATATCCTAATGGCCATGCTTTCCAATGCCCTCGCTAAATCTTTGACAGCATTGTAAGATGAACTCAGTTTATAGCGCTATATTTATCTCATGCAATCAAATCTTATTGCTTGCCTCTTATCTTTTATTTGGATTTTGCGCTGAATCTATGAAACACCGGCTCCGACGTAGACATGTCACTATTAATCGGCTAGTATCCAAAATATAGGACTCTGCACACGCGCGCGCACACACACACATATATTAGGGCATCTCCGTGGTTGCATGAGTGATCAGCATGATAAAAATCTAAATTAAAAATAGGATTTAGATGTTCACCTTCTAAAAATTAAGTTGTTAAGCTTTACATTTTTTACATGATAATGATCCTCAAATTAAGAATACTACAAACAAGGACCATTTTACAGTGAAGTCTTTATAAAAATAATCTAGATAAGATAAGTAATGTCTCTTAAAACAAGTAGAAAAGTCTTATAATAAGAGTATAAGATGTCGGTGTCCAAGACATGTCTAGAAGTGTCAGTGTCTAAGATAAGTGTCGGTGTCCAAGACATGTTTGACACGAGATGAAAGTTTGGAGAGGTGTATTTGTGTGTGTGTTTTGGGGCATCTATGGTTTGATTCAAAGATGTGTATGACATATAAGATATCAAAAAAAAGTTGGTTATGTGTTTGATACTGTTTTTCAACTATAATGGTCTTCTGGTAGTTAAATTATTAATTTTTCGTAATTAATCCAGCCACGCAAATGTGTGACATTTGTTCCCTCGTATTTTTGTTCACATTCCCACCTATCTGCATTTTAGGAGAGAGTACTGCTGAGGAGGAAGAGACATCATATGGATCTTTAATGATGGAGAGGTTGACGGGAAGCAAAACTGGACGAGTTGATCACATGCTTCAGGTATGAATTTATCACGTTTCATTACCTATCTCATTCAAACACTTTGGTACACATGATTGGGCATAAAACTTTTGGTGCTCAAAATGATGTATGCATGATTTTGTGCATTTGTGTCAACGAATGCAGGATAAGACATTTGAGCATCCATATCTGCAAGCCCTTGGATCACACACGTAAGTCTCGAATTTTACATTATCATAGCCATCTTTACTATTAGATCATATGTGAATGATTTTATTTTTAAGACTCAACTGAGGTGATTTCCATTCTTTATATGGTAAACAGGAACTATTGGCGAGACTATGATACTGCTCTTTTTATATTGAAACACCTGTATCGAGATATACCAGAGGACCCCAATTCGACAACTGTATATAACACTGGAAGTTCTAAACATGAGAGTAGTTCTGCTGGTTGGTATGACCCAAGAGACACTGTTGAAGAAGATGCTCCTTTGACTTTCTCTGATAAAGTCAAGGTCAGAAACTTCTCAACCAAAGCTAAAAGGATTATGCAAAAATAATACTTACATGATTATATATATCACATGTTGGGACGGGATTTCTTTCGAGAAGAAGTTTATGTTTTCCTTTCTGCAGGATGTAATTGAGATTATATAATGCATGTAATATATGAAATTATGTCATTAGAAGGATTCTCCATATTAGGGTTGTTTCATTCTGCTAACTTGAGTAATGTTAGATTAGTCGAACTTTCAATGTACATAACAAAAAGAAAATAATCCGTGTAAATTCTGATGGTTTGTATCAATTTATACATCACTACGATCTTAGTGCTTGTAAAATATGTATAAAGATTTTTTGTGCAATGTTCTAGTTCTAAGTTTAAATAAATAAACTATATATCTAAAATTAAAACTACAATTAAAACATGTGAACGATCTTCCAAAATTACCCTTTCATGTTTACAAAATTATACATATTTTTTATGTGAGGGAACAGATCCTTATAATTAGGATTGTTTCCAACTATACAAATCTAGTATTAATAGCAAGATACACCTAATAGAAAGGATTAAATACAACAAGATTAAAATCTAAATTTTTTTAAAATATACTTTGACACGTTCCTTTAAGCAGGTTAATAGGTGCTCTCTATTGCCGGTAAATAGGTGCTCTTTAATGCTGTTTGAGAGTATGTTTGCAAGTTGACCTTCATTGGACATATGGGGTATAGATATTAAGACGGCTACAAACGCCATAATTGACCAATTGCAGAATGTTTATGTAACAAATTGCACCAATGTGGTGATTGATTACACCACTTTAAAAGTTGAAAAATCTGTTTTTTTTTAATGAAAATACTTGAATGATTTTGATGCAAGATGGTTTAGAAACTTTAGAGATGAAAAAACTTTAGAGATGAAAATATATGAAATGAAATATTATGAACATTCAAAGTTATATACTATAAATTGTAATGAATTTTCAAACATGATCATTTAGCTTGATTAACTTCATCGGTCAACACTTGTCCATAAATATTATAATCTTTTTCTTGTTAATCAAGACTGAGTATCTAATTCAATAATTAACATTTAATCATCTTATCTCTTAACTTAAAAACTTTAAAATGATTAATACATTAAAATTTAATTGATAAATAACTATTTACATGATATTTGCATTGGTATTTATATAACATAAAAAAAAATTCAATTATAACAACTTTTTTTTTTCACTAAATTAGTTATTTAAAAAAAATATTAGTGAAAATATGATAAAATGTTTGTCCACCTCGATATGCTTAGTTGTATCATGCTGTATCGGATTGTGGGCTATGTTAATTGCATATTTATTATCACAATATAGTTTTATAGGTTCACCCCACTTTATCTTTAAGTCTTCTTATATAATCTCCAGCCTTAAAAGTCCACATATTCCTTAAGCCATTGCTCGAAATTATGTCTCAACACTTGATCTAGCCACCATACTTTGTTTTTTGCTCTTCCATGTTACTAGATTTCCACCGACGAAGGTACAATACCCAATAGTTGACCTTCTATCCACCATTGAGCCCACTTAATCAATATTTATGTATGCCTCAAGACTGACATTCTTGTTTCGTTTTCGTTTGAACAAATTTCCTTTTTCCGGAGTCCTTTTAAGATACTAAACAAATCTAAGAGCAACTTGTAAATGTGCTTCCTTTGGATGGTGCATAAATTGACTAATTAGGTTCACAACAAAGACAATATTTGACATAATGTAAGATATGTCAATGAGTCTACCCATAAATCTTTAATACATTTTCTTATTCACTATGATATCCTCCTCATATCCTCCTCTGCACTTCCCAACTTTATGTTTGAGTAAACTGGTGTAGTTACTGGTTTGCAGGTTGTCTCACCTGTTTCCTTAAGCAAGTTAGTAATATATTTTTGCTGAGACATGAAGACCCCTTAATTGGAATGAGCCACTTCAATTTTCAAAAAAAATATTTTAGCCTTTTTAAGGTCTTAATTTGGAATTCCTTGACAAGTCATTAACTCAACCTTTGTTGCTCCCCTTTTATCATTTCCAGTGACAAAAATATTAATCACATAGACTAATAATGATGTTACTCTCCTGAATGAGAATGCTTAATAAATAAGGTGTAGTCCCATTGGCTCTATTTGTATCCAATGCATGTCATGACTTTGATGAATCTCCAAAACCATGTTTTGGGTGATTGTTTAAACCAATATAGTGCCTTTTTTTTAGCTTGTAAACTGTGTTGTCCGCAATCTTCCCTGCATATCTAGGTGGGAACTCCATGTAAATTTCTTTATCAAGATCCCTATGTATGAATGCATTTTTTTTACATCAAATTGTTGCGAGTCTTGTTAATGTTTACTGCTAGTGACAGAATTACCCTGACCGTGTTCATTTTGGTAACTGATGCAAAGGTTTCCAAGTATTCCACTCCATATGTTTGAGTGAACCCTTTGGCCACCAGCCTTGCCTTATACCTCTCCATGGTCCCATTAGCTTGATACTTCATTGTATACACCCATTTGCACCCAACCGGTTTTTTTAACCGATGGTAGGGTGGCTAGTGTGACGACCCGATTTTATTAGTTCTTTTATTATTTATTTTATTAGGTGTTTATTTTATTATTTATTATTTTGTGTGATAAATTGATTATTTGGTGTGTTTTGTGATTATTTAAATATGTGTGATATTTGGATAATTAGATAGAAGTGATAATATTAGTAAATTAGCTAATGGGCCTAATTAATTAGAAAGAGTAGTTGGGTTGGTTAAGTCCAATATCACAAAATAGAGTTAGTAGAGATTTGTGAGAGAAAACCTAATTACAAGAAAAAGAGAGAAAGATAGAAAAAAGAGAAAAGAGGCTAAAGAGTAGAGAAGAGAGAAAGAGGGGAATCTTGAAGAAGAAGGACAAAAGATTCAAGGTAACGGTTAGAATCCAAATTAATATAGGTTTATATAATTGAGTAATGTTGTGTGTGTAATCTCTTATTCTCTCAATTTCTTAGATTTGGAAATGTTAGGGTTTATGTTGAAATCATGAGATTTGAGCTATTAAACATGTTTTTAGTATAGATTGTTGGTAATATATGCTAAATACTGGTTGTAAGTGCTATTTCTAGTATTATGAAGGTGGTTTAGAGTGGTAGAGACCCTCATTTGCGGAACTGAGTTCTCTATAATTTTTCTACAAAATCGCGAGTCCGCTAAGCGAGCTCAGGCCGCTAAGTGAAGTCTTGGAGCAAATTTAAAAAATTGCGAGTTCTCTAAGCGAACTTGGTGCGCTAAGCTAGATTTCGGAAACCAAACTTTCTGGATTTAGTATGGGAAAGTACGCTGGGAGGCCGTTGAGCGAACATTGCTGTGCAGAATTTTATAAAACTTCTAAATGTCATAACTTTTGATCCGTAACTTCGTTTTATGCGCTGTCCAAATCACTAGGAAGCTAATTTGATATTCTATATGATATGATAGGATTGGTTAGCACTTATTGAATTAATTATGATGTTGTTGTGTGAATAACATGTAATTATGTATATGTGAGTTATGAATCTATGAACTGTGGATGACATTTGTTGGTATGTATGAGATATAATATCCATGATATGTGTGATCGAATTGCTAAGTGCTAATTGATGCTTTGATGATTGGTTTGAATTCATGTGGTGTAATGTGATGCAATGTTGGAAAGATGTGGTTATGTAGTTTAAGAGGTTAAGAATCATCTAATTTGCATAAGTCTTGTTTGTTTGACACTTACACTAGCACGAGTCTTTGAAAGAGGCAACGTCGAGTAATCTGGTAGAGATTATTTGCTTGTCCCAAACCTAACGAGTATGGGGTTTGAAAGCTTAACGAGTATGGGGCTTTGAGGTGGTTATCTAGTTCGGGAGATGGACAACCGGCTTGGCGAAAATGATAACGGAGGGATCCACATGCATATTGCATAGAGTCACACTTGAGTCGCACGTGTCAGTGTGAATTGTTGTTGTGTATGATCTTGTGATATGAATGTGTGGATACGAGTTTTGGTTGATATGCATATATGTGGATTTGGTGAATCATTTGACGTGAATTGTTGATAGCGCTGTGGATGTGATATATGTGATTAAAACATATGTGATTGTAGACGTGAATATATATGTATTAGTGATTTATGTATATATATATATATATATATATATATATATATATATATATATATATATATATATATATATATATATATGTATATATGGATGTTGTGAGTTGAAATTGTATACTTGATGGTATTTCATTGTTGGATTATAATTGTTGGTTTTGGTAATTGGATATGATTACTCGAAGTATGGAACCTTGTTGAATGAGCTAAACATGTTAACCTTGAATATATGGTATATGAATGCATGTTTTAGGAAGAGTGATGAATTTGTGAAATGTATTCTTGTTGTGTTTTGCATTTCCCATTATTATGTTTATCTATAATAATTTGAATTCTCACCCTTCTATTTGAATGATGTTCATCGTGACATCGTGCATGTTCCGACGAGTAGTGAGCTTATCCGAGGATTTAGCCGGGGAGTGATCGCGACTTTGCGTGTCTATTAGTCGGGATAACTGCAAGTGCACAGTCGTGTCGTGTAGTTTTAAAAGATATCGAATCCACAGGGACTATAAATCGACCTACCGTTATCTAAAGTTACTATGTAAAGCTAAGGCTAATGATATTAGGGGTTTTTTATAAATGGGGAAACTAAAATCTTAAATCTAGGTAAAATATAATAACAAACGGATATCAGTATGTATTTCATCTAACTTAGGTGATCCGAAGTTCCATTAGCCAGATTTTAATTAAATCAAAGATCTTTACTAACTATGTTATTTAAAAGTTCTCCTCTCAAACTCTCGCTCTATTGATTCAGACTACGATCCTAACTCTTAATGTACGCTTTCGCCATCCCACCAGATTTAGAAACGCTTTTTGAAAACAACATAGTTAATAAAATGCTTGTCTTATGAAGTCGTTATCTATTTAAATCTCCTAATCTCAAACTCTCGCTCTGTTGACTCGGAACATGCTAATATCCCTAACGTACGCTTTCGCCATCCCGCTCGGGTGTAAAAACACTTTTTGGAAATAAATAAGTTCTAATTAGTTTTAATACGCTTTCGCCATCCTTAAAACTAATGTCCTATGTCTACTATCCAGTTAAAGATCTCAAACTTTCGCTCTATTGATTTTAACCTTTGACCGTCTTAACCCCTCAAACTTTCGCTCTATTGGTTTTAAGACTTACTAATCAAATTAGACATACAAACCAAAAACAAGTGATATTTAATAAAACATAATTAAGCCAATTTATTTCGGATCCCTACGGTTAAATTACTTTACATACCGACATCTAAATAAATTAGCCAGACATATTAATATGGTTAAACATGCATAAATAAATTCGGTTCATAATATTAGGCATATTAATTGGCATATAATATATCATGCAATAATAATAATAATTAAAGCGGTAAATAGAAACCTGGATAATATAAATCGGAAATAAAACTTGAATCTTGGAGTACTTGAACTTCCACCACAAGTCGGTTGGATTGTTCTTCGATAAATTCTTCGATCAAATAAAAACAAGGAAATAAAATACTATGATCTAACGTAAGGTTAGATCTAGTTAAAAGTTCACAACAATTTCCGGTGTAGAAATTGTTGTGATAAAAGATAAACAGAATAGAAAACAATTGCTGGAAATTAAATGCTGGAATAAAAATGCAGAAGAAAAACTGTGGCTGGGACAAAGCATGGTCCAACACTTTTTCACTTTGTAGAAGCCTCTATTTATAATGAGAAATGTGGTAACTGCTTCTTCACGTGTTCCTCTTTCTTCCCCGATAATTTAGGAACGATTTTGACTTGGAAAGAGTTGGAGACGTGCGCCTTGCGTGAGAAAGGAGTGGAGAAAATAGTGGAGAGATGGAGACGGGCGTCTCCATTTGTTGAACGTGGCCACTTGTGTGAGAAAGAAGTGGAGAAAATAGTGGAGAGGTGGAGACGGGCGTCTCCATTTGTGACGTGGCCACTTATGTTGGGCTTTGGGCCTTCGGAGACGGGGGTCTCCAACTTTGGAGACGGGGGTCTCAGTTTGGAGACGGGGGTCTCCATTTGGAGACGGGGGTCTCCATTTGGAGATGGGCATCTCCCTCTGTTTTCGTGAATTGGGCTTTTAGTTTGCACAATTGGGCCTTCTTTGCACCCCTTTCTTGCTTCAGCACCCCTTTTCCATCTTTTAGGCACAAATAGTAGTGATTTTGCTCCATTTCTTCTCCTTTTCACAAATAGTCCTCAAAATGAACATAAAACCTAAAACAATGAAAATACCAGTATAATACTAACATAAAGCAACATAATTAAGATAAAATAGAGAAATAATCTATGTAAATCAAGCCAAATATGTGATACATTTTCGCGTTATCAAATACCCCCACACTTAAACCATTGCTTGTCCTCAAGCAATCAACCACACGGTAAAAGAAAATGATTAAGCAAGGTTTTTGAAACACAGGCACGACACAACTCCTAGTCATACGTGGTTGCTAGGCTAAGGTTAGATCGAAATGTACTAAATGCCAACACCAAGGATGCCGTAACGACACAATGTCAAAAACTCCCTCCTTATACAAACCAATTAGAATTATGCCATTATAACTCAACCTATATCTCTCGTTTTTTCTTTTCACTCTTTTCATTCAAGCGCAATCACATTAAGCCCGTTATCTGTACACGCACATAGTAGGGGAAATCGGTTAGCGACTATGATCCTTTTCTTTTCTTTAGCACGGGGTTCTGGTTTTTTTTAAATGGCGAAGCCCCATATTTCCCAACTGCGGTTGCGGGGGATCGGACCGTAGTCCACCCTACCAAGCCCAGTACCAGTGACCTCTAGGCCAACCAACAGTGGGTGCTAATTATTAAATCCTTATATGCGTAACAACCGTTGGGCTAAATGACCGGGTGAGGGTCACCTAACTTAGAGGGTTATTTTTCAATCAAATCATTTATTAACAGGATCATTCACTTATATTCATCGACTCCCTACGTAGTTTGTGCTTAAGATGGTGCCGACTGCTAATATAAACTACTTAAGAGCTACTTTGAAAACTTGAGCATAAGGTATCGACATAATGGGCATCCAAATTGATATCACATAATGAGGGGGTTTAGGGTGTCAAGACGGTATCGATGTTGTTGAAACATCTCCAAGTCTTTCTAACAATGCCTAAAGTGTGACAACCTCTATACTTTCAGAGTGTGTATGCCATGCGTCAAAATTCAAATTTTTGTTGGAGGTTAAAATTTTTAAAATTTCGGGGAAATTCAATAGCAACAGAAAATCACGTATAAAGACTCGACAACATAACTAGGATACAATAAATAAAGCAATAAATGAAAGCGGTAAAGCTTCTCCCCCACACTTAAACCAAACATTGTCCTCAATGTTTCGATCCAAGGTGGAGAAGAAAAGACAGAACCAATATGGATGCTACCAGAGGGCTATCACAACCAAATCTGCTCCGCGTCCGGAGGAAATATCTTCTCTTATCATGCTCATCAACGATGTCACCACCAGCAGCAACACTCGTAGGAATGTGCGTGGAGACCCATTCAACTTTGAGATGATCGTCTATAGATTTTTCGCCTAGATATGGCCGAGACGTGACAAGTGATCCATATCTTTATTATCTGCAAGTTAAAACGATAAAAGGAAAACATTAAACTGAAAACTCGTGGGTTGTCTCCCACGCAGCGCTTTGTTTAACGTCGATAGCTCGACGGTTTAAGAGTGCAAGCACTCAAGGTGGTTCTCTCGAGAATGACTCCTCGGCTGAACTTTTAACAAACCTCGTTTTCCATGGCCACTTATCAAGCCATCTCACATATCCCTCACCTTTTCTTTTCTTTCTTCTGTGGGGTGGTTCATTCTTTTGAAATCGCGGTGGCGGTTCTGGATCTATCAAAGGTTTCAGCTTTTCAAGTTCGGGTTTAGTGATATTATCCACCACCTCAAAGATTAACCTTACCCTCTTATCACTAACGACATTCTTAGTTTCATGGTCGTCTAAATTTCTCTTTTTATGCAAGACTTCGAATAAGGATGCATTAGTGTTGATATTTTCCAATACCTTCACATACATAATGGATTTGGATTCTACCTTAGCTTCCACAAAACTTTGCGGGAAAGAAATCGGTGGGGTATAGGGAAGAGGAATAACAATAGGTGTTTCCCTCTCTACCTCTTCTACAATCTCCCTTTCAGTTTGTGTTGGTGGATTTTTGTCAATCTCCACTCTTTTCTCACTAGAACTCTTCTCAACCATATCATCACTCTCCTCAATCTCATATTCACTCTCCTCAATCTCATTATCACTCTCCTCAGGAATTTCAATTTGTTTTTCACTAATGGTTGTTTCAACATCCACATACTCCTCAAGGAAGGTTCCTAGAAGGTTTTGTTCAAGTTGGGAGATTTGAGTCTCTAATGTCGTGTTGTGGGTCGCGAGGGACTCAACCATAGTGGTCAGTTGCCTAAGGGTTTCATTGTTCTGAAGACTTTGTTTGATAAACTCTTGGTTTTGGACGGTTTGTGTCTCTACAAAGTTCTCCATCATGGCTTCTAATCTAGAGTGAGTTAGCGTCTCGTAGGAATCCTCCATTGATGTTTCGAAGTTAAAATTATGGGATTCTTGAGGTTCTTCAAAGGGAGTTAGCGTTGCGTTTTGCGTTTCCTCAAAGTGCTTCGTCATCATAGATTCTAGCCTAGAGAGAGTTTGTGCTTCAATGAATTCCTCCATTATGATTTCGAGGTTGGATTTAGGATTATCTTTAGACTCCTCAAAATGTTGGGCGTGGTGATCGTAGAGGAAATTTGGTTGATGATAAGTTTGTGTTGCATTGAAATCCTCTGCTTCAAGGTTAGAGTTGTAGGATTCTTGTGGTTCCTCGAAGTAGGTTAGCGTCGCATTTTGTGTTTCCACAAAGTTCTTTGTCATCATAGATGTTTCATTAAAATTTTCCATTATTACTTCGAGGTCGGATTTATGGGATTCTGGTGACTCCTCGAAATATTGATTGTGGTGATCATAGAGGATATTCGGTTGAGGATAGGTTTGGTTGGGATTATAAAATTCTTGTGTCTCCTCAAAATGTTGGGATTGATAGTTGGAGAGGTAGTTTGGGTGAGAATGAGTTTGTGACGCGTTGAAATTTTCCAACAGTATTTCGAGATCGGATTTATAAGATCTAGGCGATTCCTCGAAATACTGGGAGTGGGGGTTATAGAAAAAGTTTGGGTGATACATAGTAGTAAATGAAAAAAAAATAAAAAATTGCCTTAGTCTCTACGGTGTAACAGCGAGTTACGATATCGACTTGAATAGTCCCCGGCAACGGCGCCAAAAACTTGATCGCGACTTTGCGTGTCTATTAGTCGGGATAACTGCAAGTGCACAGTCGTGTCGTGTAGTTTTAAAAGATATCGAATCCACAGGGACTATAAATCGACCTACCGTTATCTAAAGTTACTATGTAAAGCTAAGGCTAATGATATTAGGGGTTTTTTATAAATGGGGAAACTAAAATCTTAAATCTAGGTAAAATATAATAACAAACGGATATCAGTATGTATTTCATCTAACTTAGGTGATCCGAAGTTCCATTAGCCAGATTTTAATTAAATCAAAGATCTTTACTAACTATGTTATTTAAAAGTTCTCCTCTCAAACTCTCGCTCTATTGATTCAGACTACGATCCTAACTCTTAATGTACGCTTTCGCCATCCCACCAGATTTAGAAACGCTTTTTGAAAACAACATAGTTAATAAAATGCTTGTCTTATGAAGTCGTTATCTATTTAAATCTCCTAATCTCAAACTCTCGCTCTGTTGACTCGGAACATGCTAATATCCCTAACGTACGCTTTCGCCATCCCGCTCGGGTGTAAAAACACTTTTTGGAAATAAATAAGTTCTAATTAGTTTTAATACGCTTTCGCCATCCTTAAAACTAATGTCCTATGTCTACTATCCAGTTAAAGATCTCAAACTTTCGCTCTATTGATTTTAACCTTTGACCGTCTTAACCCCTCAAACTTTCGCTCTATTGGTTTTAAGACTTACTAATCAAATTAGACATACAAACCAAAAACAAGTGATATTTAATAAAACATAATTAAGCCAATTTATTTCGGATCCCTACGGTTAAATTACTTTACATACCGACATCTAAATAAATTAGCCAGACATATTAATATGGTTAAACATGCATAAATAAATTCGGTTCATAATATTAGGCATATTAATTGGCATATAATATATCATGCAATAATAATAATAATTAAAGCGGTAAATAGAAACCTGGATAATATAAATCGGAAATAAAACTTGAATCTTGGAGTACTTGAACTTCCACCACAAGTCGGTTGGATTGTTCTTCGATAAATTCTTCGATCAAATAAAAACAAGGAAATAAAATACTATGATCTAACGTAAGGTTAGATCTAGTTAAAAGTTCACAACAATTTCCGGTGTAGAAATTGTTGTGATAAAAGATAAACAGAATAGAAAACAATTGCTGGAAATTAAATGCTGGAATAAAAATGCAGAAGAAAAACTGTGGCTGGGACAAAGCATGGTCCAACACTTTTTCACTTTGTAGAAGCCTCTATTTATAATGAGAAATGTGGTAACTGCTTCTTCACGTGTTCCTCTTTCTTCCCCGATAATTTAGGAACGATTTTGACTTGGAAAGAGTTGGAGACGTGCGCCTTGCGTGAGAAAGGAGTGGAGAAAATAGTGGAGAGATGGAGACGGGCGTCTCCATTTGTTGAACGTGGCCACTTGTGTGAGAAAGAAGTGGAGAAAATAGTGGAGAGGTGGAGACGGGCGTCTCCATTTGTGACGTGGCCACTTATGTTGGGCTTTGGGCCTTCGGAGACGGGGGTCTCCAACTTTGGAGACGGGGGTCTCAGTTTGGAGACGGGGGTCTCCATTTGGAGACGGGGGTCTCCATTTGGAGATGGGCATCTCCCTCTGTTTTCGTGAATTGGGCTTTTAGTTTGCACAATTGGGCCTTCTTTGCACCCCTTTCTTGCTTCAGCACCCCTTTTCCATCTTTTAGGCACAAATAGTAGTGATTTTGCTCCATTTCTTCTCCTTTTCACAAATAGTCCTCAAAATGAACATAAAACCTAAAACAATGAAAATACCAGTATAATACTAACATAAAGCAACATAATTAAGATAAAATAGAGAAATAATCTATGTAAATCAAGCCAAATATGTGATACATTTTCGCGTTATCAGGGAGCTTTGGTTTATCTTTTGATTAGGTAGAGAGTCAAATGCTCTGGTCATGTAACACTTGGGAGGGTTTATTTGAACTCATGTTTTGGTTATTTGGATATTGTAATTTTTTTCCGTATTTGACATGACATTTGGATATGTTGTTAAAGATTGTGTTGCCTAGATCTTGGATTTCATATAGCATAGTGATTATGTTATTTTGAATTGGTAGATGAATATAGTATGGGATATATTCATTGAAATTGTTTGAGTTGTATTTATTCTTCCGCGTGCGATATGCATTATATATGAAAGCATGAAGTGTCAAATTGTGTTACAATATGATTAGTGCATGATTTGTATGTTCGTTCTAGGTTTTCATTGCGGTGAAAATAACATGTGAAGCCCTTTTTAATATATGCATATGAATACTCTGTGAATAATTGTTATAATTTGGGGTTAGAAAAGGGGTGTTACAGCTACCTCCTAAGTATTTTTTCTCCAATTTCTCCATCTCCAAGTCCATGGCATGTTTCCACTTTCTTTCAGTTAATGCCTCATATACAAAGGAAGATGTAGTTATGGTGTTTAGGCTTGTGAGGACGGTCTTATGGGTAGAAGATAATTTTTCAAAGGATATATAATTTGTCAAAGGTTAAGGTTGTTGTTTGGTGTAGGTTCTAGTTCCTTTTCTAAGAGAAATTGGAAGATCTAAGTTATGGTCCACCTATGCAGCTGGTTTTTCAGAAGGTAATTCATCAACAAAATTAAAATTCATAGAATCAAAAGGATTTACCTCATGTAATGGTGTAGGATTGGTCTCTTGGACATGTGTAGATATTGGAGTGGCATTCTCTCTTCGTGTACACACTATATTTTTCCCAAATTTAGTCATCATGTAGTCCAGTTTCTAAGCCTTTGCCAATTGCAGCTGTTGGTGTCTCCTCCTCAACTTGTTCCTCTTCAACCTCAATTTCAGTTGCTATTTCTATTTATGTTTTTCCAGTTTTTGGTCCTTCACTAGTTTTTCCAATTTCTGGTCTAAAGGACATATTTGGTAGTATAAAGGGGCTCATATCCCTCTCTTAAATTCCCCTGAAGATGAGGGTGACTAAAGTAGCTCACTTGCCCATTAAAAGTAACATCTCTTGAGACAAACAATTTTTCGAATGGAGGGTGAAAGCACTTATACCCCTTTTGTGTGTCTGAATATCCCAGAAAAAGATACTTAATTTCCCTTGGATCAAGTTTTCCTCCTCCACTATCGTGAACATGTGCAAATGAGACATACCTAAAGATTCTAGGTTGAAGACCATTTGTATGGGCTATATATGGACAAGAAGATGTTAGGACTTCCATGAGGCTATTTGAGGCTAAAAATATAAAGGATAATCTACTAATTAGGTCAGTGGCAGTAATTATGGCTTCCCCCCAAAGATATTTGAAACACAAGTGCTCTACTTTGATCTAGTAAGTGCCCATTTTTCCATTCCGCAATCCCATTTTGTTGGGATGTGTGTACACAAGAGGATTCATAGGTTATCCATTCTTTTTGGTAAACAGAATCTAGAGTATGATTGAAATATTCTTTAGCACTATCATACCTAAGTCTCTTGTTATTCACTCTAAATTAATTTTTAACCATTGGCACATACTGTAGGAAAATAGAACCAACCTTAGACTTGTGTTTAAGAAGAAAAAGCTAAGTTACCCATGTGCAATCATCTACAAAGGTGACAAACCATTTAATACCGAAGATATAAGGAACAATAGAGGGCTCCCACACATTTGTGTGAACAAGATAAAAAGGAGGAGTGCTCACTTTATTGCTAACAGGAAAAGATACACACTCATGTTTAGCAAGCTCATACACCTTACAATGAAGGCTCTTTGAATTTAAATTTTTAAACAAGGAAGGGAATAACAACTTTATGACCCGAAATGAATGATGTACTAGGTGGAAATGAAATAAGTGATTTTTTTTCTTTGCTGGTCATGAAAGTCTCAGATAACTAAGAATGACCATCCATGTAGTAAAGACCATTCCATCCTCTAGCATGTCCAATCATCCTCCCAGATGTCTTTTCTTGCAATACATAAGATTTTATATGAAATACAACAATACATGAGATATCCTTTGTAAGTTTCTAGGTAGATATCAGGTTTGTGGATAGTTTAGGGACACAGAGAGCATTTTTTAGTATTATGGTTGGGGTTATTTGGACATCCCCTTGCCAAAATGCAATTATAAGGGTTCCACGAGTTGGGAGAAATTTCTTGTTGCTAAGGCATGGGTAATTTGTGGATAACTATTTAAGGAGTGGTGTCATATGGTCTGTGGCTCTAGAGTCAAGGATTTAATAATTGATAAAGGGTGCATCTGAGACATTAAATCCAAAAGAAAGTGGGAATTTACCATAATATGTTAAGAAATATATACATGTGTGCTTCTCCAACTTACTAAGAAAGACCTTACCCTTTCCAATTCATCATGATTGAGTTGGATAAATCCTCATTGGCTTGCTTCAATAAGACTAGCAACAACATAGGCTTGCCCCCTCTCCTCGGAGGGCCTCCTTTGTGTCCTACTGTCCTCAATCTCCTTTGTGTCCCCAATCTTTACTTTGAGGTTTCCGATGTAGTTGATCGGTCACCATTTCTACCTAATTTCCGTCATGTATTCGGTCTAAATCTGTCGATTCGGTAACACTTTGATCAGAGTTTTATTATTTTTGTTTAAGTATCTCATGTTTGATTGCTTTTATGTTTACTTTGCATTATGTTTTAATTTAAGTTATTTAGATTCTTTTGATGCCGTTTGGTTGGTTTTGTACATGTTTCAGTTTTGGTTGAAGAGTCTAAAGTGTCAATGCAACAATGGAAGAAGATGAGAAAGGTTTGAAGATGAAGTAATGAAATATTGGAGTCAAGCACGGCCCGTGTCAGATAAATGACACTTCTCCATACAAAAATCCAGGGGGACAACACGGTCGGCCGTGTGGCTGAGCACGGCCCGTGTCAGAACTGCTGGGAGCAAAAATAAAAAAAGAATAAAAAAGCAACACGGCCAGTGCTGCTGAACACGGCCAGTGTTGCTGAGAGCATGAAAACTTCCAGTTTTAGGGCTTTTTCATTAAATCTTCACTTTGGGGGCACTTTAGACATTCCACTTGGCTGAGATTTGTACCTAGACTATTTAGTTGAGTTTGAGAGAATTATTTTGGAACTTTTGCATCATATGATAGAAAATCACAGAGGAGAGAAGATAGCTTCATCAAGAGTTTTGGAGACGGAGGGATTCAAGGGTTTCCACAATTGAAGATCAAAGTCACCATTGTTTTTGAGTAATGTCTACATTCTTTATTATGTCTTTCTTGAATATTATGAGAGGCTAAACCCCCCCAATGCTAGGGGGGTGGTCCTGATTTGGTTTATGTAATGACTCTGAATTCTTGATTTCATCAATACATTGGTTTATGTTATTTAGTTAAATTATGAAATGTTCTTAATGTTTTCTTTATCGGTCAAATAAGGATTAATCTACGGCTAACAATACAGGACTGTAGTTGTTAGGGTTTGTGCATAATTTGATTATAGTAGATATTACCTAGGACTTGGGATACCCTATAATTGCCACATAATCTTGATTATATAAAAGCTTGGTTTCAATTTAGGTTCCTAAGGACTTAGGATTTAGGTTGGAAGACCAAAGGTTTTTTCACTAAGGGCTTAGGAGAAAACACCCTAAAGATGTGGTAACTGAATGTTATGAACTTGTTGAAGAGATCTTAATTCTGAGTGTTACATGCCAAATCAACCACTCACCCTAGCATCTCATATATTTGATAACAAAAATCAATTTATTTTCTCATTATTTTTTCTTTGCAAGGATTTAATCCACCAAAACCAAAACATTAGTTTTTGTTCAATTGAATTATACTTTAAGAATCTGTATTTCCTACGCAGTCCTTGAGATCGACATTCGGGGAATTTCCCTATTATTACTATAGAGGCAAAATAGTACACTTGTTATTTTTCCAATCAGTGGTTTCCAACACTTTTCCTTTGTGTGTCACAGCTTATTGTAATAGATGCATCATATTCCTTCCATCTTCTTCTCCACAGTTGGTAGATGGCTTACTCTCTTATGTTTTGCAACCATGGATTTTGTTCCTTTAGCAACCATGGTTGAACTATCAACATTTGAGGTCTTTAGTATTAAGCCCCTCCTACTTTCTTCACTCAGAATAATTGCCATTACTTTATTGAGTCCATGAACCTTCTCCTTTCCTAATTTTTTGATTTAAACTTGATCATATTCTCGGTCCAGGCCTACCAGGAAGTCATATACCCAGTTTTGTTCAATGTATTCCTTCAGATTTGTTGAATCCTCAGAACACTCGGCCTTTATGACCCAGTAATGATCCAGTTCCATCCATAAGAGTGTGTTTGGATGAATTATTTTAACAAGGGAAAGTATTTTTTGAAGGAATTTAAAATGATTTGACCAAAATTCGTTGTTTGGATAAAAAATATGGAGAATTGTTAAAATGATAATTTATGAACTTTTTTTTATTCAAGTTAAATTTTAGGAATTTCAAATAACACCAAAAAATAAAGAATTTGAAATTGTTTCTCCACTCTATATAATGCGAATGTTAAATTGTATATTATTAATTTTTCAAATTTTGCAAGACGGTTATCATATTTTACGAAAATTTCAAATCTACCCCTAACATTTCCAAAAATCGCAAATCAATCCCTAATAATTTTCATATTTTACAAATTAGTCCTTCAAATTTTCAAAAATTGCAAATTGGTCCCTATTTTTTATATTTAGGCCAAAAGTTAAAGGGTTATTACCATTTTACCCCCTTGCCAAATAGGCCATTTCTGATTTACCCCCTGTATTTTTTTTTTTTGAAAAACAACCTTGCCATTTCAAAATACTAACAGTTTAGCCCCTAAATGCGGATTTTGACTTTAGGGACTAAATTGTTAGTATTTTAAAATGGCAAGGTTGTTTTTCAATTTTTTTTACATGGGTAAACTAGAAGTGGCCTATATGGCAAGGGGTAAAATAGTAATAACCCAAAGTTCAAAAATTTATGAAAATGACCCCAAAAATTTAACAATGAATCATTTTATTACTTCATCCAAACAAAAGAATTTAATAATGAATGGATTTCAATTGAATCATTTAAAATGCTTAGAATTTTGAATTACTTAACAGTTCTAAATTACCTCATCCAAACACAATCTAAAGATTTGAGTTGGTTAGCATATTATGTGACAACTTTAGTATCTTGTTTGGATGCCACAATGTTTACCTTCACCTTATAAATATAGACAACATCTTTTGCCTTAGAGTAAGTTTGCTCTATTCCATGTTGCCTTTGGAGAATTGAGGAACATGAATGTATCGCTTATTTATGGAATCATTGAGTTCCATAGCCATGCAATGATCATCGAGTCTGCTTCATCCCATGACTTAAACTCGACATCTTCTTTCACGGTTGAACCATGATGAAAGCTTGTTGTTGTCGGCGGCGGAATTTTAGGGTTTGAGGAAAAAAGAGGGAGAAGAGAGTCTACGGGGGAGAGAGAGGAAAGACAAGGTTATGAGAAAGAGAAGATGTCTAAATTGAGTGTAAGGTTCGGTTGGAGGAAAAAATATTTTAATATGCACCAATAAAAATGGAACACTTGGGGCTTGTATATTGAAAATGATATGCTATTTTGTTAGTTAAGAATTTGCCGTTTTGTGTGTGTAATAAAATGTTGAGAAAAAAGCATATTAGAATGTTTGACCAATTGATGAGTAAAGGCTTGATAGTAGACAACATAAACTATGATATAATTAATCTAATATATATTTGATCTTAAATGTCTTACACCCCACCCAAAAAATTTAATAAACACAATATTCATAAATAAATATTAGAAACAACATAATTCTAAATTTGAGGTGTTATACCCAACAATGAGACACAGTTGCAATTGAATCACATTTTTATATTCATTGAATCATATTTTTATATTCATTGGTATATACGTTTTATCAGTACACACGGTTTATATATACTTGATCCAATGATGGCTATTTTAGGAAAATACGAGCAACCTATTTTAGGAAATAAATCCTTATAATTAAGATTGTTTCCAACCATACAATTCCAACTTCCTAAAATTTACTTTTGACAAAAAGTAATTTATGAGTAAATAATCAAAAACGAAAATTTTTTATTCCTATTTTGTTGTTATAAAATTGTTTTACTAATTTGTGTTTCATCTTTTAATACTGATAATATTTATCAATTTTTTTAACTATAGTACATAAACTACGTCAAAAACTCTTGAAAGTTTATTTTGTTATTATAAAATTGCTTTAAGATTGTTAGATTTTTCTCTAATATTTTATACATAGCACTTTAAAGTTCTATTTTTTAACAATGTTAAATTAATATAAAATATTTTTTATTTTCATTAATCAACAAAATGAAAAGAAAAAAAACAAAAAGGAAGAAGGATATGCAAAATATGACACAAAACCAAATTGTACTAGTAATCATCATTAACATTTATTAAAGAAAATATTTAATAAAAATATTAAATAAAATAGTTTTGGTTTTTGATGTTTTAGATCTTCAGAAAATTTGTCTTGGTTATCCGAATTATTTATTCATATAAAAAAACTCAAAAAACCTTTTTAAGATAATGTAGATACTCATGATCGAAAAATTCAAATAATTTTTAAAATAAAACACAACATTCATGCAAAAAAAATCACTAATACCAAAAAGATAATATTTCAATTCACTCCATAATTCTTTTAGACACCTCGCAAAATTTTATTTTTATTCCTCAATTTCGGAGTTGTATATCGGAAGTACTTTTTTATTTAACATTGAATTGTTTCGTAAGTGCAATTACGAAACCGTTTAAACAACGTTAAATAAAAATTCGGTAAATACACTTAAGGAACAAATTAACGTTAAAAAAAATGTTTCCGGAGATGCACCTTTAAAAATAGGGAGTAGTTTTAGAAATGCATACGAAACCCTGAGAGTTGGGATGAGATTTTCTTTACCAAAAATTTGTAAGTTATTTTTTAGTTTAATATTAATATTTTTAAAGAGAATTTCTTTATCCACCTCCCTACCTTCTTGGTCACCCCTGGCGAAATTCTCAAAATGCCCCTTGTTTCGAAAATTCATTTCTGAAATATCAAAAAATGGGCTATTTCGGAAATACATTTCCGAAAACAACTTTAAAAAAAGTGTTTTCAGAGATGCATTTCCGAAATAAACCATTTTTTGGTGTTTCGAAAATACATTTCCGAAAAAATGCAGGTCAGTATTTGTGGTGAGAAGCCTCACAGTCACTTCCTCATTCTTCTTCCTTCGCCACAAAATGGGCTTTTGAGGTTGGCTGTGAATCCATTTGCCTACTGAGAGTACAAAACCAAAAATCACTTTAGTAAATTTAACCAGAAGGGATTTTAGACAAGTTTTGTTTAGAGATCACAAAATTGACTTTTGAGGTTTCTGGAAGTGAATCTTTGCAGTTGGTTGTGTGTTTGAAACGAAAAGGATTGAAATAAGTTTAACAGTTAGCAGTTTTTACTATATGTTTGGTTTTTCTTCCAAAATCAAAACTGATTTTTCTTTTAAATATGTTAAAACTTAAATATGTCAAAATTGAAAATTTGATGTGGAGAAGGAGAAGACATTTTTTCGGAAGTGTACTTCCGAAACCCAAAAAAATGGGGGTTTTCGAAAATGCATCTCCAAAAACACTCCGCATTTGATGTTTTCGGAAGTACATTTTCGAATTTTGAGAAAATTTTGAAAAACAATTACTTCGGAAGTGCATTTCCGAAGTAAGGGTATTTAGGAGTTTTCGCTGGGGGTCACCCCATAGGGAGGTAGATAAAGAAATTTTCTTTTTAAATCTAAAAAATATGGATCGAAGAAAACAACTTTTTTAGATTTGAAAAACAACGTGCCACATATGTGCACATCTCTTCTACATTTCCTAATAAATCCAAAAAAATATATATTTTTTTTTTACATATTCAAAAGTAAATAGATAAAAATAAGAAGATCTACTGATGAATATATTTTTTGCTATTAAGTTTGACGAAATAATTTACTCAAATAACAAAGTAACTCAATATTTATATTTATTTCTCCTAAGTCTTGGGTTGTGTTATGGAAGAGGTTTTGTTTGATGAGTTAATCGAATAAATTGAAGAGAAAAACACAAAAAGTATAGGTCACACCTTTTAAAATTACCAACCACTTGATTTTAAAGTAAAACAAACTTCAAATAAGAAAAGAATGAAATGTGATAGTTATAATTAGGAATAAAATGTAAGAGCTCAAAATCAAATGTTTTAACAGTAAAGTGAATGAATGAAAATATTAGAGAATGATTCATTAGTATGAAAGAGAATCCCCAACTAACTTATATAGAAGTTAGAGGTGGTTACAAACCCTAACTACCATAACACATGGCAGAAAGAGTAAAGGAAAAACAAAGTTACTTGCATCAGTTATTTTCTTCTTCTCTTATTACCCCCCCCCCCCCCCCCCCCCCCCAAAGCTGGAGGGTGATATATATCCACTAGTCCAAGCTTGACTACCAAGGCATGAAACGGTCGAGGATTTAATGCTTTGGTAAAGATGTCAGCTGTTTGTGAGTGTGAAGCAACTAAAAGCAGTCTCATCAAGCCTTCTTGAACCTTTAATCTCACAATATGACAATCAATGTCCAAGTGTTTGGTTCTCTCATGGAAAACGGGATAAGCCGCAATGTGCATGGCACTTTGGCTATCACAATAAAGAACTGTCTGTTGAACACATGTCTGGCCAAGATCTTGCAGGAGCAAGGTGATCCATTGCAATTCCCTCGTGGCAGCTGCAAGAGCCCGATATTCAGCTTCTGTAGAGGAGCAAGATACAATGCTTTGCTTCTTAGATTTCCATGAGATTAGTGAATGGCCAAGGAAGAAGCAATGGCCAGATATTGATCTTCGAATGTCTAAGCATCCCCCCAATCTGCATCACTGAAGCCTCGGAGTTCCAATGTTGAGTTTATGGGAAAGAGTAATCCACAGCCTGGAGAATTTTTCAAATACCTCAAGACTCGAAGGGCAACTTTGTGATGATTAGTAGTAGGTGATGACATGAATTCGCTAAATTGTTGTGTAGCATAAGTAATGTCAGGTCGTGTCGTGGTCAAGTAGGTTAATCTACCAACCAACCTTCTGTAAGCACTGACATCTTCAAACAAGGGATTGTCATCACTGCTTAGCTTTAAGGCAGGATCAAGAGGTGTGCTTGCAGGTTTAGAATTGCTTGTACCTGAATCTTTAAGCAATTCGAGGCAATATTTCCTTTGGCAGACTGAAATACTTCTTGATGATTAAGTAACTTCCAATCCCAAGAAGTATTTCAGATCTCCTAAGTCTTTGATGCAGGAAGTTGAATTGAGAGCTTTCTTAAGAAAGTCGAATTCAGCTATATTAGGGCCTGTGAGTAAAATGTCATCTACATACACTAATAAAGCTAAAAAGGTAGTGTCATTGGATTTGATAAATAAAGTGTGATTAGCTTGCCCTTGGATGAAACCATGTTATAGAAGAAAGGTGGTGAGTTTGTCAAACCACTGTCTACTCTCTTGTTTCAATCCGTATTAAGATTTTGTAAATCTGCACACCAAGCCTGGTTTTGGTGGCTGAACTCCTTGAGGGACTTTCATATACACAGCTTCATGGAGATCTCCATGAAGAAAAGCATTGTTTACATCTAATTGATGTATGTACCAACCTTTCATATAGGCTAAAGCAATAAGAATTCTAACTGTGGACATTTTGGCATTAGGAGAAAAAGTCTCAAAATAATCCAGACCTTCTGTTTGTGTGAACCCTTGTGCCACCAGCCTTGCCTTATATCTTTCTACAGTTCCATCAGCATGTCTTTTTATTTTGAACACCCATTTGTTGCCTATAGGTGCAGCTCCATATAGCAAAGTTGTGTATTCCCAAGTTTGGTTTGCAAGAAGGGCGTCAATTTAAGCCTACATAGCATCCTTCCACTTTGGATCTTTGCTAGTAGAGGCATAAGAGGAAGGTTCTATATCATTTGTGATGGCTAATGTATATGTGAGATGTGTTAGAACAAGATTTGTTCTGATCAATATTCTTAGTTTTGATGATAACAATGTATATGAATTTTGTATGAGATAATGTGGTACTCTAATCCTATGCAATTTCCATTTCAGAAATCACATAAAGAGTATGCACAAAATCAGCGCAAGAAGCACTGACTCATAAGGTTCAGCATGTAACATCAGAACATGGTCTGGCAAGACATCAGAAGATGGTCAAGCAGAATCAGAACATGGTCTATGGAAGCATCAGAAGGACTTGAGATCAGAAGCAGAAGCACTGAAGTTCTCATGGTATCACGCTAAGAAGCACTTCAAGGTCAGAAGACAAGAAGATGCTCTGCACCAAGCTGTTTGACTCTGATGATATTCAAACGTTGTTTACACAAACATCAGATCAGAAGCAAGTACAAGATGGCAGGCTACGCTGACTGACAAAAGGAACGTTAGTAGCTATTAAAGGCAACGTCAGTAGACACAGCGAAAGCAAGGCTCGAGGTAGTTGACAAAAGAGTGAAACATTAAATGCAATGATGTACGGATCACGCAAAGCATTAAATGCTCCCAACGGTCATCTTCTCAAACGCCTATAAATAGAAGTTCTGATGAGAAGCTGAATACAACACTTGCGCAAATATACAGAAACGCTGTCAAATTCAAAAAGCTCTCAAACTTCATCTTCAACCTCACTACATTGCTGTTGTAATATATTAGTGAGATTAAGCTTAAACTTAAGAGAAAATCACAGTTGTGATAATAGCTTTATAAGAAGCATTGTAACTCTTAAAAGAATTTGTTTACATTTATTTGTAAGAACTAGAGTGATCAGGTTGTTGATCAGAATACTCTAGAAAGTCTTAGAGGGTATCTAAGCAGTTTGTTCCTAGAGTGATCATGTTGTGATCAGTATACTCTAGAAGACTTAGAAGTTGTCTAAGTGGAAAACCATTGTAATCTTGTGTGATTAGTGGATTAAATCCTCAGGTGAGGTAAATCACTCCAAGGGGGTGGACTGAAGTATTTTAGTTAACAACGAACCAGGATAAAAATCACTGTGCAAATTGTTTTTATCTTACAAGTTTTAAAAGCTACACTTATTCAACCCCCCCCCCTTTCTAAGTGTTTTTCTATCCTTCAATTGGCATCAGAGCGCCGGTTCTAAGGTGCAGGCACTTAACCGTGTTTAGAAAAGATTCAGGAAGAGAAAAACGCTTAAGTCAAGATGGCTGGTGAAGATCTAACAAATACATCTACAACTGGCTCTGCTGAGCAATACAATGGAAATGGTAACAATGGTTATACTAGACCACCAGTATTTGATGGTGAAAACTTTGAATACTGGAAAGATAAACTTGAAAGTTACTTCCTTGGTCTAGATGGTGACTTATGGGATCTGCTGATGGATGGTTACAAACATCCAGTGAAAGCTACTGGTGTAAAGCTTACAAGACAAGATATGAATGATGTTCAAAAGAAGCAATTCAAAAATCATCATAAGTGTAGGACTGTTTTGCTGAATGCTATCTCTCATGCTGAATATGAGAAGATATCTAACAGGGAAACTGCCTATGATATATATGAGTCATTGAAAATGACCCATGAAGGAAATGCCCAAGTCAAGTAGACTAAAGCTCTTGCCTTGATCCAGAAATATGAAGCCTTCAAGATGGAGGATGATGAAAATATTGAGAAGATGTTCTCAAGATTTCAAACGCTAACTTCTGGATTGAGAGTTCTTGACAAGGGATACACAAGGGCTGATCATGTCAAGAAGATCATCAGAAGCTTGCCATGAAGATGGGGTCCTATGGTGACTGCTTTCAAAATTGCCAAGAATCTGAATGAAGTCTCTCTTGAAGAATTGATCAGTGCTCTGAGGAGTCATGAAATTGAGCTGGATGCTAATGAACCTCAGAAGAAAGGTAAGTCTATTACAATAAAATCTAATTATAAAAAATGCACCAACGCTTTTCAGGCTGAAGAAGTAGATTCTGAAGAATCAGAAGAAGAAGAAGAAGATGAACTGTCCGTGATCTCCAGAAGGGTAAACCAACTCTGGAAGAGCAAGCAAAGGAAGTTCAAGAGCTTCAGAAGTTCAAAGAAGCCTGAAAGAGGAGAATCTTTTGGAGGCAGAAGATCTGACAAGAAGAAGGTCATCTGCTATGAATGCAATGAGCCTGGACACTTCAAGAATGAATGTCCAAAACTTCAGAAGGAGAATCCCAAGAAGAAGTTTCATAAGAAGAAAGGTTTATGGCAACATGGGATGATTCAGAATCAGAATCAGACTCTGAAGGCGAGCAGGCAAACCTTGCACTGATGGCCACAGTGGATGACGGATCAGAATCTACATCAGAATCAGATTCTGAAGAGGTATTTTCTGAACTATCTAGAGAAGAGTTAGTTTCCAGTTTAACTGAACTTCTGGAACTCAAGGCTCGTCTTAGTATCAAATACAAAAAGTTGAAAAAGCTATTTGAATTTGAAATTAAGAAGCTGGAAGTGGAAAATTCTGAACTGAAGGAAAAAGTTTTAAAATTATCCAAAGACATTGGATCTCCTTCTGAATCAGAAAAATCCATTCCTAGTCTCAATCATATTCTGAAAGAATATGACTCGAGCTTCAGAAAGTTTCTATCTAGAAGTATTGGCAGAAGTCATCTTGCTTCTATGATATATGGTGTTTCTGGAAACAAAATGATTAGCGTTGGCTATGAGGGTGATATCCCACGTAAATTTGAACCTGTAGATGATTTGAAAATCACATACAAGCCATTGTATGATCAGTTCAAATATGGCCACTCACATGATATTAGGCTCACTTCACATGCCAAAAGCTCTAACACTACACACACCAAGTAGCATGTGACACAACCTAAAAAATATCAGGCTGCCAAACCTAAAGAATATCATGCTGTTCCTCCTATTACTTATCATGCTAAACCCAAGTTCAATCAGAACTTGAGGAAAAATAACAAGAAAGGACCCAAGAAATTGTGGGTACCTAAGGAGAAGATAATTTCTGTTGCAGATATCCTTAGCAGCAAAGAAGACAAAGCACAAAATGTCATGGTACCTGGACTCTGGGTGCTCGCGACACATGACGAGAAGAAGGTCTATGTTCCAAGACCTGATGCTTAAATCTGGTGGAGAAGTCAAGTTTGGAGGAGATCAGAAGGGCAAGATTATTGGCTCTAGAACCATAAGTATTGGTAACTCTCCTTCCATAACTAATGTACTTCTTGTAGAAGGATTAGCGCATAACTTATTGTCCATAAGTCAATTAAGTGACAATGGTTATGACAATATCTTCAATCAAAAGTCTTGCAAGGCTGTAAGTCAGAAGGATGGCTCAATCCTATTTACAGGCAAGAGAAAGAACAACATTTATAAGATTGATCTTTCAGATCTTGAGAAGCAGAAGGTGACTTGCCTTATGTCTGTTTCTGAAGAGCAATGGGTCTGGCACAGAAGATTAGAACATGCTAGTTTGAGAAAGATTTCTCAGATTAACAAACTAAATCTGGTCAGAGGACTCCCAAATCTGAAATACAAATCAGATGCTCTTTGTGAGGCATGTCAGAAGGGCAAGTTCTCCAAACCTGCTTTCAAATCTAAGAATGTTGTCTCTTCCTCAAGGCCGTTAGAACTTCTGCGCATTGATCTGTTTGGACCAGTCAGAACAGCATCTGTCAGAGGGAAGAAATATGGATTAGTCATCGTAGATGATTATAGCCGCTGGACATGGGTAAAGTTCTTAAAACACAAGGATGACTCTCATTCAGTGTTCTTTGAATTCTGCACTGAGATTCAATCTGAGAAGGAGTGCAAAATCATAAAGGTCAGAAGTGATCATGGTGGTGAATTTGAGAACAGATTCTTTGAGGAGTTCTTCAAATAAAATGGTATTGCCCATGATTTCTCTTGCCCTAGAACTCACAGCAAAATGGAGTTGTAGAGCGAAAGAATAGGACTCTACAAGAAATGGCCAGAACCATGATCAATGAAACCAATATGGCTAAGCACTTCTGGGGAGTGTCATACCCTAATTTTTGACCCCCCTGAGATGGCATATCTTCAGGATTTTTCATCAGGTCGAGACAAGTTCCCAGAGCAGTCACTTCTCCATCTGGTATCCAATCGAGGATGCTCAAAGACAAGAAAGCTCAGGCAAAGGATCAATCAATACAAGGATTAGTCCCTAATACAATCATGAGGCTCAAAGACTTCACTTTTCTCATCTATGATTGATTAGACATCCAGTCATATGAGTACAGGTTTACTCAGGTCACCAGACTAGGGTTTTGAGCCTATCAAGGACTAAAATCAGGGATCACTTTTGGGAAACCCTAAAAAGCCTCAGGGAACCATTCAAAGACATCAATCATCTTCAAATAACTCATATTACAAGATCTACTGGACATCACACTTCAATTCAAAGTCTACAGTCATTATTTTCACATGGTCGACAAATTAGGGTTTTGACCTAATTCACCAAGATAGTTGACTTTTAATCAGGGCATGAATCCAAAACTCAAGACATGATTCAAGAATCTCTACTACCTCAATATAATCCATTTACATCATTCATTTGAGGAAAAGATCTTGTTTCTACACAAAAGCCCAAAAATTCACTTTGTCAGGAAAAAGTCAACTGTGAAGGATCATCATTGACTTTTAAGGTTTTTGGTCAAAAAATGACTTTCAAAGATCAATATCATCAATATATGGATGTCAAAGTCATTTGACCAAAGAAATTCAAAGAAATTCATCAAGGAGCGAAAAGTCGGGAATTAGGGTTTTTGAAGGCATGGTGAGAACTCAAAATTTCACCTACACAACTCAAAAAACTTCCAACATGAAAGTTGTAGATCTTGCAAAATAAAACAACATCTTACAAAGGAACTTTTTTCAAAAGATCAACCATTTATGAAGTTTTGGAAATTTTGAAGTTTAGGTCATAAACACTTAGAAATTTTTCTAAGTGTTTTAACCTAGTTTTCATCCAACTTTGGGCTCATTTTTCACAAATTTCCCAAATGATTCTGAAGAAGACATAAACTAATGATTTGAAGTAGATGTTTAGGGCTTTCCAAATTGTGTTCAACCTTCTCCAAATTCAATTTGAGCTAGGAGTTATGCTTGTTCAAAGTTGGCCTCATGAAATGAAATTATAGGTCATGTACAATTTGAAACTTTGCAATTTTGTGCATTTTGCTTCACTAAATGATGCTACACGACCTCTAATACATCTGAAACCATACCACACATCCAAATTCATCATTGCATAAGGATTAGAGAAGATTCCCAAAAACAAAGGCATGTGATTATGTAATGATTGCATTTTTGAATTTATGGCAAATGATGAATCATCAAGGAATCTTGTTCTAAGCCAATTAGAACTCTCCTCTGAATCAGAAATGTTCCCTTGGATCATACAAGATCAATGGTTGGGGAAGCTAGCCCGAAAATGCATCATTGCATTTAGGATCTTTTCAAATTTTCTTCTTGGCTAAGAAACCAAAACTCTCTCATTAAGCAAGCTCACTCTCTCAATCAGTACTGAACCATTTACCTATAAATAGGGGAGCATACTTCAGTAGAAAAACACACCAAAGCAACTCAATTCCTTGCTTTCTCTTTCTCTTCTCATGCTTATTGTTTTTCAAAGTTCTTTGGCAAGAAGAATCGTTTTCTTCAAACCAGAGCTCATCTTTGAAAAGTAAGCATTCTAACATCTCAAGGGAGGTCATTTGAGGTGATCCAAGCACCTGGATCACTTCTGTAAGTGGAGGAACACCATTGTTGCTCTCACTTTGGAGCATTTGCAGTTGGAGGTCCATGGAGTAATTCAGGAGGTTCTGAGCCAAGCCAATCATCCAGGCACATTCCTCAGGTCATAGTGAAGCTAACCAGATGGCTGCAGCTCATCTGTAACTCAAGAATCAACACCCTCCATGTTCACTTGAAGCTGAAATCGAGGGAGGACCATAGAGCAATTCAGGAGGATTCAAGCTCCAACAAGCATTCAGTTAGCATCATTGAGTCTCAGGGAAGCTATTGAGATCATTCATTCAAGCCCAGGTGCTCTCAATCATCCTCACGACCTCCATTTTCAGAGGTAAGTTCCTGAACCTCACTTCTCTAATTTAAGTACTCTTTGTGAAATAGCTCGATTCTATCTTGTTCAGCATCATCAGAGGATTGAAAACCCTCTATCATCATCCATTTATCTTGCAGTATAGTCATTTAATTTGATTTTGAAATTTTAGGGTTCTTCACGATTTCTGGTAAATTAGTTAGATGTAGTTAATATTAATTCATGTTAGTTACATATTTAGAATCGTGAGTGAATTTAGAGCAAGTTTCATGTTTACATCATCGCAAATGGTTGAGAGTTGAGAGAGTTCAGAAATTTGAATTGATGGAGCTTGAGGTTGAAGACGAAGATGGAGGGTGGCGCCATTTTTCAAATCTCTGAGCAAAGTTTGTTTTATTTTTAATGATAGGCATTCCCTTAACGACTGAACAAACTTGCCCTAGTGGCCTCCCATACGCCCTTAGTATCATCATGCCTCAAGTCTGGGGTTCGAATCCCCCTCGCCCCAGACTTTTTGATTCTTTTATTTTTTAAGGATTTGCAACTTGTTTTGAAACATAACCAAATGAAGGCAAGTCACTACCACCACACGCGCGTTGGCTCAGTGGTGTTTGTTTTGAGTGTGTGACCTAGAGGGCGTGGGTTCAAACCCTCCAAAGGCCAAAACTATTTTTTTACACACAATTTCTTTCATTTTCTCACAAAACTTCACATATTTATTTAACCTATCAAATTAATTTATTTTCACTTCATTTTTCACACACTTATCATTTAATATACCTATTTTGTGAATAATCAAAAAAATCATAAAAATATTATTTATTTCATATATTTTTATTAGGTTTAAAATAGTATGTTTTAAGTGTTTTCTTAAATACTTTAAATACATATATTCACTTTGTTTTAACCTAATCATTTTGTAAATAAAGTTTATGATAAAACCCTAATTGTTTAGGTCTTAATTAAGTAAAAATCTTTATTTTTACTTTGATTAAGTTGACTTTTGTCAATATTCAAAACTGTTTTCAATCTCTAATTAAACGGACGATTAAGGTTTTCAAACAACAAAACCTTGTATCATTCAAAATCATTTTCAATTGCTTTTACACCAGTACTGTAAAGTACTGGGCCTCTAATAGAGTGTAAGTCCCAAAAACCTTCTCTTCTTAGCTTGTTTTCAAAACTGTATTTTCAAAATCTTCTTTCTGTTTTCAAAACATTCTTCTGGTATTTGAAGGGCATTATTCCCGGTGAAACTCTTCAGATACCTATGTGACCCTTGTCCATCTTCACTTCTTCTGTTTTCAAAAACCATTAACTGTTTATCATAAATATTCAACTGTCATCAACAAAACAACAAAAATACTGTTGAGGCTCTGTACATACTTCTTCAATGGCCTCCACTCCATCCAGGTTAGGCTTTACAAGCTTTCAATTTACAGTCTTTATTTAAATTACTGTCAAATATAAACTGTACATATATTAGTTTAGAACTACGTTTGAGTATAAACCTTAGGACAGTTAAACTATATATATATTATAGGAATATGACCTAGGATTGAGAATGTCTTCCCGGTGAAGGCTCTTTCCTAATTAGAAATCTGTAGTTCAAACCCCCAAGATGAATTATTCCCGGTGAAACATCTTGGCAAAAACCTTAGAATCCAAATAATAGGACACATCCACCCAAAGAGGAATTATTCCCGGTGAAACCTCTTACCCATTTGCTTAGAGCCAAAATAAGTTCAAAACCACATAAGCTTTCTCTTGTGCTATAACAAGGACCCTCGATTAGCCTCCTCTTGGGCTTTGTACAAGGACCCACAGGCTTCTTAAAAGCATTTCCAGCTTCCTCTTGAGCTTGTATACAAGGACCCATCAGGTTTCTTATAAACATAGGAACAGGTCTTTAGTCACCTTTTAGCCTACCCTGGTGAGTTTCTTCCAATTTAAACCAGACTTTAAACCAGACTGTATCAATAAACTACTCGAGAAGTACTTCTCAGGAGACAAGTACTATGGTGCAAATCTACACGTTAGACTCGTATCCCTTTCAGGGAACCAGGGGCCATTACAGATTTCACAGCTGACAGGTTGAGCTTGTTGAACTTGAGCCACCTGTTGTTTACCTATATTCATAGCCTTCAATTTCTTTTCAACTTCTGCGGCTATCGCATCTTCAACCCGAGTTTTAGAAGTCTCCAGCTTGAGATCAATGATTCCTTCCGGTTTGCTAGCACACCTGTCATACAATTCCAAATGCTCATTTGCAGCTATTGCTTCAATGATTTTGATGATTCCTGAAGCTGTTGTGAAATTTGTCGAGCCTCCAGCTGCTATATCAATTAACTGCTTTGTTTTGATTCTGAGCCCATTGACAAATACTTGCATCTGTTCAGTCTTGTCCATGTTGTGAGTGGGACATGCCACTAGAATTCTTTTGAATCTTTTGTAGGCATCTCCTAAGGGCTCACCCTCCTGCTGCTTGAAATTTAGAATGTCATACCTCTTCCTTATAAATACCGAAGCGGGAAAATACTCATTTAAGAAAGCTTTTTCCATCTCTTCCCATGATGTAATGCTGCCCGCTGGAAGGGAATAAAACCACTCTTCTGCTTCTTCTGCCAAGGTGAATGGAAACATTCTCAGCTTCTTGGCCTCTTCTGTATGACCTTCGATTTTTAAAGTTGTACTCATGGTCAGAAACCTCTGTAAGTGCTTGTTTGCATCTTCATTAACCTTTCCGGTGAAAGGCTTTCTTTCGAGCTGAGTGATGGTGCTTGGGTGCAATTGAAAATTAGGGACATTCACCGGTTGGTTGATAATTGTTTGTCTTCCCCCCGGTGTATTTGCAACTCCATAGTCTCCGAGGAGTCTCTCCGGTGGTGGTACCTCGCCCATGACTTCTTCTTCACTTTCAGAACCTGAATGAACTGTCACAACTTCTTCTTCGGATTCCAGTTTAGCTTGATGAGCTTGTCTGCGCCTGGCGTGAAAAGTCCTTTCAATTTCTGCGTCAAAAAGAAATTCTGCTGAGGCCTTGCCTCGCATAAACAGATTAGACAATTATTAGAATGAGGAAAAAAAAATAATATAAAATTTTTTTTATTTTTTTATATATTATTATTTTTTTTTTTTTTGAAAATAAAATTTTAGTCGCAGAGCAACAAAATTCTAATTGAAATAAAACTAAAACTCTACAATTTTCGGCAGTCCCCGGCAACGGCGCCAAAAACTTGATCGGTAAAATAGCAAGTGTACTATTTTGCCTCTGTAGTAATAAAGGGAAAATTCCCCGAATATCAATCTCAAGGACTGCGTGAGATTATAGAGTTAGTCGCACTTCAATTAAACAAAAAGCCTTGGGGTTTTGGTTTTTGTGATTACAAATTAAATTGCAAATAAACTTAAAAAGGTTGAATTGGCCAAATATGAGTAACATGCCAGGGTAGGTGTGTGCATTAACATGTAACAATTCTGAACCCTTATTTCATTAACAAAGTTCAACTTATCAATTACCGGTTCTTAAGGGTATTTGCTCCTAAGTCCTTAGTGGGCAAACTTTTGAACATTGAAATCCTAATCCCAAAGTCCTTCGAAATTAGTGATCAAATTAAATATTATTATAATCAAGAACAATCCGGTTACTATAGGGTATCCCTAGTCCTAGGTGATATCTACTATAATAAAATGGTATAAAAACCCTAACAATGGAGGTCAATCCTAATTGTCAGTCATAAATCAATCCAGTTGGTCCGACGAGGAAAGCATTAAAAACCTTATACCATTAAATTGAATGTAAAAGAGAAACATGTTATTGAAATTCGGAATTCAAAATCATCACAAATGTTAATCAGGGACACCCCCCTAGCATTGGGGGGTTTAGCTACTCATATCATCCAAAGAAATTACAAAGATATCAAATAAAGACATTACAATAGAGATGATGAACTTTGATCTTCAATGGCTTCCGCTCATGAGAGTTCTCCGTTCTTCTCCAATTGCATAGGCTTCTTCTCTCAATCCTCCAATTCTTTGTGTGGCAAAAGATCCCTAATTCATCTTGAAAGCTCTCCTAAATAGTGCAGACTCACTTAAGTTGGTTGGAAATACCAAAAACACCCTTGCAGGCAAACCACTGAACAAAATCATAAAATTCACTGAAATCAGCGTCAAACCCAACACGGGCCGTGTTGAGCAACACGGGCACCCGTGTTGGTCCCCTGGAATATTTATTTTTGACACTTGGTCCCAGACTTAGCAACACGGGTCGTGTTGAGCAACACGGGTACCCGTGTTGCACCACTGTTTTCCTCTCTTCTCAAACTTTGCTCCTAGCGCTCTTCCTGACACGGCCCGTGTTGAGCAACACGGCCACCCGTGTCAGGCCTCCTGTAGCATGTTTTTGAAATTCCTTCAAAACTTCCGAGTTTCGCACTGATTTACTCCGGTTTCTCCATATGAACCTGAAAACATTAAAACATACAACCAAAGCATAAAATGACGAATAAAGAAATAAAACACTCAATAACAAAACTTAAACATACTTAACAACAACGATAAAAATATGTGTGAAAACCACTGATCAATAGTCTCTGTCACCCTTATCTTCATCAATCTTCCTTAGCAGAGTCTAGGATCCATGTTTGATCATCCTCAGCATTGAGTCAGCCTTCATCTTGGGCTTTAAACAAGAAGTCTCCACTAGATAATCTTTCTGCCATTCATTTTAATAAAAACCCCTGGAAAGGGTTAGCCTCCAACATCTGTCTAAAATGTCAAACCCCTGGAAAGGGTTAGCCTCCAACATCTGTCTAAAATAAAATCCCTGGAAAGGGTTAGCTTCCACACATTCCTTCATTTTAATAAAAACCCCTGGAAAGGGTTAGCCTCCAACATCTGTCTAAAATAAAATCCCTGGAAAGGGTTAGCTTCCACACATTCCTTCATTTTAATAAAAACCCCTGGAAAGGGTTAGCCTCCAACATCTGTCTAAAATGTCAACCCCCTGGAAAGGGCTAGCCTCCAAAGTCAATCATTAAATGTCAAAAAAAATAAAGATTCATTTCTCTTAGGAGATAATTTCCCCAAAAGAGTCAAAACCCCTGGAAAGGGTCAGCCTCCAAAAAACATGATAAAGTCAGTCTTTTAATAGACAAATTCACCAGCTGAGTCAAAATCCCTGGAAAGGGTTAGCTTCCAAAGAAAAACAGTCTTTTTAATCTCCAGTAGAGTTAAAACCAACAAAAACAGTTAGCCTCAACCTTGGGCTTCATACAAGGCACCAAACAATAAAACTCCCCTGTCAAGAGTCAGCCTCAACCTTGGGCATTGTACAAGGCAGATAATAGAGTCTCCCCAGTGAGTTCTTCATCATTCAGTAGCCACAACCTTGGGCTTTGTACAAGGCAGATAAACCATACTTTCATGTGTCAAAGATTCCTAACACTTAGGATCTTTCCCCATATAGTCATCCATACTCAATTCATTTATTTAAGAGTCCGCCACAACCTTGGGCTTTGTACAAGGCAGAAAATAATGTTTTCCCTAGCAACAGTCAGCCACAACCTTGGGCTTTGTACAAGGCACACAAAATAGAGTCATTCATCAACAGTCAGCCACAACCTTGGGCTTTGTACAAGGCACATAAATAGAGTCTCCCTCAATAGAGTCAGCCTCAATTCTGGGCTTTGTACAGAACACTAAAATACCCTGTAATTAATCCTCAATGGAGTCATCTCCCAGAGTCAATAATATTAATTAATCAATCAAAAAGCCTCAAGCTTGGGCCTCATACAAGCCAGCTAAATTCAAATCTTTTATACAGTAGATAGACATAGCTTATCTCTATAGAGAGATATTTTTACTACTCTACCACATTCAAACAAACAAACATTTCAATTTCAATTTCAATCAAAGTCTCCCATTTAGGACTCTGAAAGACATGCTCTGGCACATCCCCAGACTTGTACACTTTCCCTAATTTGGACGATCATCTTTCTTTCATTTAAGAGGCATCTGACTGGCATACTTGCACACACACAAGTAAGGTCCCCCTCTTGAATGAAATGAATTCAGTTATTCTGTCACTCTTTCAAAATGTTTGTGGTAGAATAGTACAAATACCTCTCTGTAGAGATGATTTCATGTCTCTTTACTGTAAACAGAGATTTAATTCCAAGCTTCAACCTTGAGCTTCAAGCAAGGCACCAAAAAAAAACAATTATTTTCCCTAGTTAGTTCCCCGAACTACATTAAGCTCTGACTTCCACTAGGGATATGTAGGCATGAGGTTCACAAGGAATCTCAGCGAGCTAATAAAATACCAAAAATAGTCAGTCTGTCTGTCTGTCTGTCTTTTCAAATCAAATCAATTCCTTCTCCTAACACAAAGGAGAAACTTTCCCAATCATTAGCAGCAAACACAATCACAATGACACAGAGAAGGTTCCTGTAGAGTACTACAGATATGTAGGGTGTTTAAACACTTCCCTATGTATAACCGACCTCCCGGACTCCAGAATTTCTAGTCTAGGTGAAATCCCCACACTTAGCAAACTCCTAGGGTTTAGTTGAGATCTTTTTTTCCCTTTCCTACTCGTAGGACAAATAAGAAAGTTCGTGTGATATCGTAGGAAGAACTGAAATAAAATTCATCCCGCCACGGGCGCATTCTCCTTCCAAATTTCGCGTGAAGGGTCTAGCGTGCCATCCTCCCAAGTGAAACGGGGAGGTAAAAGAAAACGACACCACAGAAAAAATGGCGACTCTGCTGGGGATATAAGTGTTCAAAACCTTGGTTTTTCATCCAAACCAATGGTTGACCTGTTGCTGGTCCAGCCCCAATGAGGAATTAGGGATGCCAAATTCCCCCTCAAACAAGAGAGGTCCTGCCTAACCTCTGTGTCATTTCATGTGTTTGCTGCATTTATATTTGTTTATTTTGTTTATTCTGTATCGGGAAAGGGCTTGATTCCCCCTTGTGGTGAGAAATCCTATACCCGGATTTGAGTACAACATAAGATAGGATGGAGGATGTCTTCCCGGTGAAGGCCCTCTAATCTTGGTTTCCAAGTCTACTCTTGGGATTTGCCTGGCTGGTTGTGATTAACTGCGCCACTGCATTCCGAGACTGATTGGTACCAGGAGGACCTAGAAACACATTAACCCCACTTAAAGCCTTTTTTTAGGACGTAGAGCGATGATTACGGAAGTAATTGTCACGCAGATACTACACTCAGAGAAAACTCTCTTATAGATACCAATCAACGTATCTTTAAGGTTGAGCAAAAACTCTGAGATCCCTAGAACCCGTTCTACAGGTACAAAAATCCTTAACCTTAGTTTACCATTGGGGCGGGGATTGCGTTTGGACTTCATGACCACTATACCCTTCAACGCCATGTTTGTTTAAAACTCTTGTGTGTGCATTCATGCATTCATGCATCATTCATTAATAAACAACTAAAACAAAAAGAGTCTTTTTCGAGTCGTTTTTCAAGGAAACTAAATAACAAACGTTTTGGACTTCAGAGAAAGAGAGAAACGGAGAAAGGACTTAAGGATCTATATTATGGATTACGGAAGAAAGAGAGCTAGGAAATACACCTTCAAGATTCCCCAGGTCGAGGAACTGGGAAAGCTCGGAAAACTGGTGGTCAACCCCCAGGCTTTCAAGGAGAAGTATGGAAAACTTCTGCCTTTGCTCAATACCAACATTGTGGATGGGATCCTTCCCACCTTGGTACAGTTTTACGATCCAACGTATCACTGCTTCACCTTTCCAGATTATCAGCTCATGCCTACGTTAGAGGAGTACTCTCGTCTGATTGAAATACCCGTGTACGCGCAAGATCCGTACTCCGGTTTGGAAAAGAATCCTGACGACATTATCATTGCTGCAACTACTCCTTTGAACGTAGTCGACATCAGAACTCATATGGTGAGTAGAGGAGGAATTCAAGGATTGCCCTCCAAATTCCTGTTTGATCAAGCTCGGTACTTCGTCAGCATCCAAGATATGAGCGCTTTTGAAGAAATCTTGGCTTTGCTTATCTACGGATTGTTTTTGTTCCCTAACATTAACGATTTCGTCGACATCAACGTAATTAAGATCTTCTTAATTGGAAATCCAGTTCCAACCTTGCTTGCGGATGCTTATCACTCTGTGCATTCAAGAAACCTGCAGCGAGGAGGATTAATCACATGCTGCGTACCGTTGTTATACGAATGGTTCGTTTCACACCTGCCAAAGTCTAGCACTTTCTGGAACATGAGGGATGGCCTTTACTGGTCACAGAAAATCATATCTCTCACCCATACAGACATTGATTGGTGTAGTCCTGACAACGACGAAACCAAGATCATCTTCAGTTGCGGAAGTTTCCCCAACGTACCCCTTATTGGAACTAAGGGAGGGATCAGTTATAATCCAGCTTTAGCCCGTCGTCAATACGACTATCCCATGAAAAATATACCAAGCAATATCCAATTGGAGGGTCTGTTCTTCAAGAACATCGACGATCATGGCAACATGCTGAAGAAGGAAATTGTCCAAGCCTGGCGTCTTGTACACAGCAAAGGGAGAAGATTGTTAGGAAAACATCTTTGCATCTCCCTGGATCCTTACCTTCAATGGGTACGCGTCAGAGCATTCAAGCTCAGGATGCCATATCAACGTCAAGAACCTATTCCCCTAAGGGAACCAATTTACCTTTTCTCCACCGATGTTGAAAAACTGCAAGAGGCATTAAACAAGGTATGCCAAGAAAGGAATGCTTGGAGGAACAAGTATCGAATCGTCAACACAGAAAACGTTGAGATTCATAACATCCTAAGAAGGAAGGATAAGTTACTTAAAGTGCTCGATCGACAAGTGACACAAACGTCACTTTCTCATCATATCCCTCCTGCTTCCTGGATCATCGATCAGCTCACGTCAGAGAACGCCCAGCTCAAGAAACAGAAGAAGATGTTAGAACGTGAAGTCGACTCATCATCAAAGTTTTAGAGTCCTTTCTCTCAGTTTCTCTGTATTTCCATTTTCAAAGTGTGTAAAAACGGCGTTTTCGCTTAATTAATAAAAGTTTGATGTTTCATAACGTAATTATGGTGTTTCCTTGAAAAATAATAACTTAATTGCATATCATACATCGCTTTAGTCGTACGCACTGACACGAGAATTGTCGCGGATCTAATAGTCACTTTCCTTTCTCCAGAAAGAGAGGAGGAGAAGGAGGTGAACCAAGACTTTCAAGCTGTCTCATCCATACAACACTCGTTCAAGTCGCAAGAAAAGAATGGAAGACTTTGAGCAAGAGAATGAAGAACTCAGAGAAGAGATTAATACTCTCAAAGGTACTGTTGAAAGACTCAATAGTATGGTAGAAGCCCTGGTGGTTGCGCAGAATCGACCAACGCCAGAAGAACCACAAAGGACTGTGGTTTCCGAGATTGTTTCTACTCCTGTTCCTCAATATACCACGCCGCCTGATCGACCTTGGGGCATGCCGTATAACTTTACTCCAGAAGGGTACATACCTCCAGCTTCTGAAGCTCCAAAAGTCACCATGGATATGCGTCCACCGGAGGGTTACAAACCTCTGGAAATTGAAGTTCCAAGAGCAACGGCAATGGGTTTCGCACAACAGAATGCTGAGATTCCAAGATCTGCTGTCATGGCTTCTCCACAGCCGATTATGCATACTTTTCCCCCGCATGGCGGACAAGTATATCATCACGCTCCCAGTGAGGACGCTGGCGTGTATGAAAGATTGGACGAGTTCCAAGAACAGTTTCTGCAAATGCAGAAGGAACTCAAGACTCTCCGAGGACAAGATCTATTTGGAAAGAATGCTGCAGACCTCTGTCTGGTTCCAAATGTCAAGATTCCTCACAAATTCAAAGTACCAGAATTCGAGAAGTACAAAGGGAACTCATGCCCACAAGGTCGATCAGGCGGAATGCTCGAAGAATGTCAACTCAGACTGATAATCAACAATTGCTCATTCATTAT